>NC_069505.1:218314726-218322226 GCF_027579735.1 Bombina bombina
TATTTTTTTAAATCCTTTTTGTGATATCTGATCCTTGCCAGTTGTAAGTGATTCTGTGGTTTTTGAAGTTAACCGTTACAAAATAGACTTGGCTCCTAATGAGGGGCAGATACAAATCTCTGTTCATTTCTCAATTTGTGAAGAGTGAAGTTGGGGGTGGGGTGTTTAAAGCAAAAGACACAAATATATTTCTTGCACCTCCCTCTTATCATGGGAGCTGCCATTTTGGAACCTAGGTTTCATTGCAGGTATCTGAAGGAATATTGCTTCACATGTGCAAACACATCAGCACTGGAATGTAGTGAAAGGTAGAATTCAATATGGCGGCGCCCATGATTAGAATGAGACAGGGATATAAACTCAATAAAAGAGTTCTAGAATGTGTTTAAAGTTTAATGTTCCATTAACTGAATTTAGCCCAGTGATAATTAGTAAGGAAGTCCCTAACAACCAGTTTACATTAACAGGAATTACCTATCTGCCAATAATTATTATTAGGACGTACAACCGATAGTGCTGTATTTGTTGCAATTTAAATAAAGAAAGTATTTACTTCATATACAAAAACAATTGAACATGTTTAGATGCTTCTTTTTAAAGGAAGATGAAACACAACACTTTTCTTTCATGATTCAGATAAAGCATACAATTTTTAACAACTTTCAAATTTGCTTCATTGTCTTGCTTTCATTTGTTAAAGGAGCAGCGATTCACTACTAGGAGCTAGCTGAACGCATGGGTTGAGCCAATGAAAAAAGACATATATGTGCAGCCACCAATCAGCAGCTAGCTCTCAGTAGTGCATTGCTGCTCCGAAGCCTACCTATGTATGCTTTTCAACAAATGATACCAAAAAAACAAAGCAATTAGCTAATAGAAGTAATTGGAAAGTTGTTTAGCACCACATTGTGTATTAATTTTAAAAATAAATTAATTCTCTATAGTGTAATGCAAGTTTATTTTGTAATCAGTTGTTTATTTGAAGCATGAAAGTTCACCTGTCCCTTTAATATAGGCAACATTAAATTTTGGATTACAGTGTCCCTTTAAATCATGCTTATCCAACCTAAGTGCAGGGAATGCAACGCGTGATATACAAGGATCTATTTTGTATCGCTATACTCAGTAAACATTAAAAATACATTTTATGCAACTCCCTCTTTTTATGGGTGCCGCCATTTTGGAACCGAGGTTACGCTGCCGATATCTGAAGGAGAATTGCTGCACACGTCATTCCTGGAATGAAGTGTAAACTAGATGTCAACGTTACAGTTCCCATAACTAGAGGGAGGAGCAGAATATCCTCAATAATATTCTTATAAAATATTTTTAGTGCTTGATATTACTTTAATGTTGTGTAATAGATACACCTGCTGCTGTCAAGTAGACATGTGCAGCACAGAACAATTTGTTTCAGGCGAATCATTCAGAAAAATTAGTTTCAGAAAAATTAGTTTTTCTGAATATTTGTGTGCTGCAATATTCTGTATTAGTTTGGTTAAAACAAATGTAAAGGTTATCTTTCTGCAGGTGGCACAATATCACCTCTAGGTTAAAATGCCTAATCCCACCCTTCTTTAAAGGGTCTATGGCCGCGCTAATAGGATGATTAGTGTAGCGGTTCCCACAGTCTGGGCTAAAGAACCTTCTCATTTACAGCAGGGATCCGCCACCAATGTCCCTGTTAGCATGGCCCTGGACTCTGTGAAGGTCAGATAAGCATAGCCCCCCGATGCACTATAGGTAATTATTAAACCAAATGTTAAGGATAACAAATACTATGAAGTACAGTATATATTCTTTATTCTTTAAATTATTTAGGCATAACAAAATAAATGTTCATCTCTGCTTTCAAGTATTAAATTTGAGTTTAATTCAGTTCTAGTTTTGCCAGCCTTTGATATATATTTATACAAGCAGTCATATATAGTTTCTATTTAACCCCTTGGCTACTAGATTAGTCTGCAATGCATTGCAAAGCAATATGTTACAGGCCTTTCCAGCATCTAAAAGGTTTAGTGGAAACTTTCGGTGCTCCTAAGGGATTTTTCCAGGCAATAAAAAGAAGTCACATAAATTGTTACATTCTCTCCCTCTTAAAAGTTTCCCTTCATCATTTAATATCTAAAATATATCACCTAGATTTGGAACGATACAAAGACCTTGCTCTATTTTTACATCAAGTGATAGACTTTAAAAAGTGTCAAACGTTGCAACTCCTTGTCGTTTTATGCTTTGCAAGAATGTTGCAACCTTTTTCCTTCACAGCAAGGGTAATAGAGCAAGCCATGATGTGTTCTGTGCATTAAACTACAAGAGAATATTAAAGGCGGCTACACTTCTTGATTAAAATTTGCGCTGTGACCTCAACATTCCCCATTAGGTAACGGGCAAGACTCGAAAACTGTCTTTTTTGTAGCTTACTTCCAACATTTTCCGTTGGGATGCTGAAACTTTGATAATGAAATTGGTAAAACAAAAGGCCTAAAAACGTACAAAACCGGTACGTATCAGATAATTAGACACACTATTCTGAGTTTTTCTCCTGGTGACAATATAGTAAAGCGTTCTCAGATTTTAAAAGAAGGGAAATATGGATAAATCAACTTAATTTGAACAGTAAATTATTTAAAAAGTATATCTACAAATTATATTTTATCATTTTTAACTGCTTCAATGCTGAGCCATTTGTAATACCACATGGAAGTCATTTTAGTCTTTTCAAATTCAGCATATTTAAAAGCACAGTCTACACCAGAGAATTCTTTATTTTTAAAAAGATAGATAATCCCTTTATTACCCATTTACCAGTTTTGCATAACCAACACGGTTATATTAATATACTTTTACTTCTGTGATTACCTTGTAGCTAAGCCTCTGCCCCCTTATTTCAGTTCTTTTGACAGACTTGCATTTTGGCCAATCAATGCCCTCTCCTAAGTAACTCCACAGGCATGAGCACAATGTTATCTATATGGCACACATGAACTAACACCTGCTAGCTGTCAAATGCATTTAAATAAGAGGCAGCCTTTAAGGGCTTAGAAACTAGCATATGAGCCTACCTAGGTTTAGCTTTCAACTAATAATATAAAGAGAACAAAGCAAATTTGATGATAAAAGGAAATTAAAAGTTGTTTAAAATGACATGCCCTATCTAAATTACATGTCGTATGTTGTTTTTTTTTAACACACCAAGCAATTTTAGAAAATATCTTTAGTGTGGATAAATGAATAGAAATGGCAATAATAATAGTGACACATATGAAATACAAAACAAAAGGGTAATTTTGTGTAATTTTGTTTAGCCTCCATGGTAAAAAAAACCCATATGTCATTAATTCCTTAATATTTCCTTCCAAAATGTAATAGTGCAATACTGATAATCAGTTCTTCTTCCCAAAACACCAATATATAGGTCTTTATACCTATGCAAAAAAAAGGAAAAAAGAAAACACAAGATATTCTGGTCCATTTGTTTATCTTACACTTCCTGTATAAAAACAATAAGCATGCGCAAACATTCAGATTAAGTTTACTAAACATACGCTGGATATGCCAGTAGACAGTGGCATTTAGTTATTTTCAGCATCATATTTATTCACGTAACAGTGTAAGACAGGCATATCTGTGCAAATACGCTTTTACACAAATAAATCTCCGGCTTTTGTTTAGTAAACCAATGATGAATATGAATATTTGCCAATGCCTAATTAGCAGTAATTAAATAACCATTTTAAAATTAAACATATTTCTGATTTAAAAATAAAATCAATTAAATTACTTTTGACAATGTGCACGTTATTTGCCCTGTCTAAAATCACTTATAAGGGATATACATTTTTTTTTAATGCAATGCTTTTAAATTCTGATAGCTTAAGGGGGAGGGATGCAACCCGTTCTAAAGACATACCACTTTTCTTTCTCTCGACTCATAGCCGATTTCAAAAGTCTGCATAAGAGAAACATTTCTCACACTTTTACGGTGGCGAGGCTTTTCACTCAGAATCTAGATTTGTGAGAAATGTTTCTCTTATTATGCAGACTTTTGAAATCTTCCAGGCGGTCACCTCAAAATTCACTTGAGGTCCACTGGTAGACCACAATCTACCTCTTGCAAAACCCCTTCTCTAAAGACATACCACTTTCCTCTCTCTAAAGATATACAACTTTCCTTTCTCTAAAGACATACCACTTTCCGTTCTCTAAAGACATCCCACTTTCCTTTCTCTAAAGGCATACCAATTTCCTTTTTCTAAAGACATACCACTTTCCTTTTTCTAAAGACATAAAACTTTCCTTTCTCTAAAGACATACCACTTTCCTTTTTCTAAAGACATAAAACTTTCCTTTCTCTAAAGACATACCACTTTCCTTTTTCTAAAGACATACCACTTTCCTTTCTCTAAAGGCATACCACTTTCCTTTTTCTAAGGACATACCACTTTCCTTTTTCTAAAGACATATAACTTTCCTTTCTCTAAAGGCATACCACTTTCCTTTTTCTAAAGACATACCACTTTTCTTTCTCTAAAGGCATACCGCTTTTCTTTCTCTAAAGACATACCACTTTCCTTTCTCTAAAGGCATACCGCTTTCCTTTTTCTAAAGACATACCACTTTAATTTCTCTAAAGGCATACCACTTTCCTTTTTCTAAAGACATACCACTTTTCTTTCTCTAAAGGCATACCGCTTTTCTTTCTCTAAAGACATACCACTTTCCTTTCTCTAAAGGCATACCACTTTCCTTTCTCTAAAGACATACCGCTTTTCTTTCTCTAAAGACATACCACTTTCCTTTCTCTAAAGGCATACCACTTTCCTTTCTCTAAAGTCATACCACTTTCCTTTCTCTAGAGGCATGCCACTTTTCTTTCTCTAAAGACATACCACTTTCCTTTCTCTAAAGACATACCACTTTCCTTTCTCTAAAGACATACCACTTTCCTTTCTCTAAAGGCATACCACTTTTCTTTCTCTAAAGACATACCACTTTCCTTTCTCTAAAGACATACCACTTTCCTTTCTCTAAAGACATACCACTTTCCTTTCTCTAAAGACATACCACTTTCCTTTCTCTAAAGACATACCACTTTTCTTTCTCTAAAGGCATACCGCTTTCCTTTCTCTAAAGACATACCACTTTCCTTTCTCTAAAGGCATACCACTTTCCTTTCTCTAAAGGCATACCGCTTTTCTTTCTCTAAAAACATACCACTTTCCTTTCTCTAAAGACATACCACTTTCCTTTCTCTAAAGACATACCACTTTCCTCTCTGCAAAGGCATACCGCTTTTCTTTCTCTAAAGACATACCACTTTCCTCTCTGCAAAGGCATACCGCTTTTCTTTCTCTAAATACATACCACTTTCCTTTCTCTAAAGGCATACCGCTTTCCTTTCTCTAAAGACATACCACTTTCCTTTCTCTAAAGACATACCACTTTTCTTTCTCTAAAGGCATACCGCTTTCCTTTCTCTAATGACATACCACTTTCCTTTCTCTAAAGGCATACCACTTTCCTTTCTCTAAAGGCATACCGCTTTTCTTTCTCTAAATACATACCACTTTCCTCTCTCCAAAGGCATACCGCTTTTCTTTCTCTAAAGGCATACCACTTTCCTCTCTCTCTCTCTCTCTCTCTCTCTCTCTCTCTCTTGACTCAAGACATGACTAAAAGCCCAATATAGGGCTTGAAACGTTGTCTTTTTTCACATGAAATGGAAGCAATAAAGAAGTTATTATTTTTGATAAGAGACTGGATTCCATTGTCTTTCATTATTATTTTTTCCATATTTGTCCTACCTTATCCTATATGCAGGGCAATATGAACTTTTTAAAGACTATGGGGTCAATTTATCAAGCTCCGTATGGAGCTTGATGCTCCGTGTTTCCGTTGAGCCTTCTGGCTTGCCACAAACAAAAGTTATGAAACAGCGGTCTGAAGACAGCTGCTCCATAACTTGTCCGCCTGCTCTGAAGTGGTAGACAGAAATCAACCTGATCGAATACGATCGGTTTGATTGACACCCTTTGCTAGCGGCCAATTGGTCGCAAATCTGCAGGGGGTGGCATTGCACCACCAGTATATATATATATTTATATATTTATATATATATATATTTATATATATATATATATATATATATATATATATATATATATATAGTATATATATATATATATATATATATATATATATATATACACAGTATATATATATATATATATATATATATATATATATATATATATATATATATATATATACAGGGAGTGCAGAATTATTAGGTAAATTAGTATTTTGACCACATCATCCTCTTTATGCATGTTGTCTTACTTCAAGCTGTATAGGCTCAAAAGCCTACTACCAATTAAGCATATTAGGTGATGTGCATCTCTGTAATGAGAAGGGGTGTGGTCTAATGACATTAACACCCGATATCAGGTGTGCATAATTATTAGGCAACTTCCTTTCCTTTGGCAAAATGGGTCAAAAGAAGGACTTGTCAGGCTCAGAAAAGTCAAAAATGAGTATATACAGGGAGTGCAGAATTATTAGGCAAGTTGTATTTTTGAGGATTAATTTTATTATTGAACAACAACCATGTTCTCAATGAACCCAAAAAACTCATTAATATAAAAGCTGAATAGTTTTGGAAGTAGTTTTTAGTTTGTTTTTAGCTATTTTAGGGGGATATCTGTGTGTGCAGGTGAATATTACTGTGCATAATTATTAGGCAACTTAACAAAAAACAAATATATACCCATTTCAATTATTTATTTTTACCAGTGAAACCAAAATAACATCTCAACATTCACAAATATACATTTCTGACATTCAAAAACAAAACAAAAACAAATCAGTGACCAATATAGCCACCTTTCTTTGCAAGGTCACTCAAAAGCCTGCCATCCATGGATTCTGTCAGTGTTTTGATCTGTTCACTATCAACATTGCGTGCAGCAGCAACCACAGCCTCCCAGACACTGTTCAGAGAGGTGTACTGTTTTCCCTCCTTGTAAATCTCACATTTGATGATGGACCACAGGTTCTCAATGGGGTTCAGATCAGGTAAACAAGGAGGCCATGTCATTAGATTTTCTTCTTTTATACCCTTTATTGCCAGCCACGCTGTGGAGTACTTGGACGCGTGTGATGGAGCATTGTCCTGCATGAAAATCATGTTTTTCTTGAAGGATGCAGACTTCTTCCTGTACCACTGCTTGAAGAAGGTGTCTTCCAGAAACTGGCAGTAGGACTGGGAGTTGAGCTTGACTCCATCCTCAACCCGAAAAGGCCCCACAAGCTCATCTTTGATGATACCAGCCCAAACCAGTACTCCACCTCCACCTTGCTGGCGTCTGAGTCGGACTGGAGCTCTCTGCCCTTTACCAATCCAGCCACGGGCCCATCCATCTGGCCCATCAAGACTCACTCTCATTTCATCAGTCCATAAAACCTTAGAAAAATCAGTCTTGAGATATTTCTTGGCCC
>NC_069505.1:218327226-218337226 GCF_027579735.1 Bombina bombina
AGACGTGGACTCCTTGCCCAGTGTGCTTAGAGGAATATGGCTGCACCTCACTGACGAGGCCCATAGGAGGCCGAAACGATCGTCTGGGGTTGTCATGTTCCTTGTTCAGAGGAGAATTGCCTGGTATTTCGGGGCTGGACTGACCTTACTTGGCGGGATCAGACTGATGTACTTCAGGAAAGTTTTCTTCTGTGAAAAGCACACTGGTCTAAAAGAGGCTGCTTCCGGGTGGTAAATCGCCATAGAACAAGCCACTGAGCTGTTGTTCGTTCCTGGTAGAGCGCTTCTCTCTTTGTATGCAAATTATTATGACCCTGGGGAAGTCTCCCTATGGGTGATGGGGGAAACCAGACGTGGACTCCTTGCCCAGTGTGCTTAGAGGAATATGGCTGCACCTCACTGACGAGGCCCATAGGAGGCCGAAACGATCGTCTGGGGTTGTCATGTTCCTTGTTCAGAGGAGAATTGCCTGGTATTTCGGGGCTGGACTGACCTTACTTGGCGGGATCAGACTGATGTACTTCAGGAAAGTTTTCTTCTGTGAAAAGCACACTGGTCTAAAAGAGGCTGCTTCCGGGTGGTAAATCGCCATAGAACAAGCCACTGAGCTGTTGTTCGTTCCTGGTAGAGCGCTTCTCTCTTTGTATGCAAATTATTATGACCCTGGGGAAGTCTCCCTATGGGTGATGGGGGAAACCAGACGTGGACTCCTTGCCCAGTGTGCTTAGAGGAATATGGCTGCACCTCACTGACGAGGCCCATAGGAGGCCGAAACGATCGTCTGGGGTTGTCATGTTCCTTGTTCAGAGGAGAATTGCCTGGTATTTCGGGGCTGGACTGACCTTACTTGGCGGGATCAGACTGATGTACTTCAGGAAAGTTTTCTTCTGTGAAAAGCACACTGGTCTAAAAGAGGCTGCTTCCGGGTGGTAAATCGCCATAGAACAAGCCACTGAGCTGTTGTTCGTTCCTGGTAGAGCGCTTCTCTCTTTGTATGCAAATTATTATGACCCTGGGGAAGTCTCCCTATGGGTGATGGGGGAAACCAGACGTGGACTCCTTGCCCAGTGTGCTTAGAGGAATATGGCTGCACCTCACTGACGAGGCCCATAGGAGGCCGAAACGATCGTCTGGGGTTGTCATGTTCCTTGTTCAGAGGAGAATTGCCTGGTATTTCGGGGCTGGACTGACCTTACTTGGCGGGATCAGACTGATGTACTTCAGGAAAGTTTTCTTCTGTGAAAAGCACACTGGTCTAAAAGAGGCTGCTTCCGGGTGGTAAATCGCCATAGAACAAGCCACTGAGCTGTTGTTCGTTCCTGGTAGAGCGCTTCTCTCTTTGTATGCAAATTATTATGACCCTGGGGAAGTCTCCCTATGGGTGATGGGGGAAACCAGACGTGGACTCCTTGCCCAGTGTGCTTAGAGGAATATGGCTGTACCTCACTGACGAGGCCCATAGGAGGCCGAAACGATCGTCTGGGGTTGTCATGTTCCTTGTTCAGAGGAGAATTGCCTGGTATTTCGGGGCTGGACTGACCTTACTTGGCGGGATCAGACTGATGTACTTCAGGAAAGTTTTCTTCTGTGAAAAGCACACTGGTCTAAAAGAGGCTGCTTCCGGGTGGTAAATCGCAATAGAACAAGCCACTGAGCTGTTGTTCGTTCCTGGTAGAGCGCTTCTCTCTTTGTATGCAAATTATTATGACCCTGGGGAAGTCTCCCTATGGGTGATGGGGGAAACCAGACGTGGACTCCTTGCCCAGTGTGCTTAGAGGAATATGGCTGCACCTCACTGACGAGGCCCATAGGAGGCCGAAACGATCGTCTGGGGTTGTCATGTTCCTTGTTCAGAGGAGAATTGCCTGGTATTTCGGGGCTGGACTGACCTTACTTGGCGGGATCAGACTGATGTACTTCAGGAAAGTTTTCTTCTGTGAAAAGCACACTGGTCTAAAAGAGGCTGCTTCCGGGTGGTAAATCGCCATAGAACAAGCCACTGAGCTGTTGTTCGTTCCTGGTAGAGCGCTTCTCTCTTTGTATGCAAATTATTATGACCCTGGGGAAGTCTCCCTATGGGTGATGGGGGAAACCAGACGTGGACTCCTTGCCCAGTGTGCTTTGAGGAATATGGCTGCACCTCACTGACGAGGCCCATAGGAGGCCGAAACGATCGTCTGGGGTTGTCATGTTCCTTGTTCAGAGGAGAATTGCCTGGTATTTCGGGGCTGGACTGACCTTACTTGGCGGGATCAGACTGATGTACTTCAGGAAAGTTTTCTTCTGTGAAAAGCACACTGGTCTAAAAGAGGCTGCTTCCGGGTGGTAAATCGCCATAGAACAAGCCACTGAGCTGTTGTTCGTTCCTGGTAGAGCGCTTCTCTCTTTGTATGCAAATTATTATGACCCTGGGGAAGTCTCCCTATGGGTGATGGGGGAAACCAGACGTGGACTCCTTGCCCAGTGTGCTTAGAGGAATATGGCTGCACCTCACTGACGAGGCCCATAGGAGGCCGAAACGATCGTCTGGGGTTGTCATGTTCCTTGTTCAGAGGAGAATTGCCTGGTATTTCGGGGCTGGACTGACCTTACTTGGCGGGATCAGACTGATGTACTTCAGGAAAGTTTTCTTCTGTGAAAAGCACACTGGTCTAAAAGAGGCTGCTTCCGGGTGGTAAATCGCCATAGAACAAGCCACTGAGCTGTTGTTCGTTCCTGGTAGAGCGCTTCTCTCTTTGTATGCAAATTATTATGACCCTGGGGAAGTCTCCCTATGGGTGATGGGGGAAACCAGACGTGGACTCCTTGCCCAGTGTGCTTAGAGGAATATGGCTGCACCTCACTGACGAGGCCCATAGGAGGCCGAAACGATCGTCTGGGGTTGTCATGTTCCTTGTTCAGAGGAGAATTGCCTGGTATTTCGGGGCTGGACTGACCTTACTTGGCGGGATCAGACTGATGTACTTCAGGAAAGTTTTCTTCTGTGAAAAGCACACTGGTCTAAAAGAGGCTGCTTCCGGGTGGTAAATCGCCATAGAACAAGCCACTGAGCTGTTGTTCGTTCCTGGTAGAGCGCTTCTCTCTTTGTATGCAAATTATTATGACCCTGGGGAAGTCTCCCTATGGGTGATGGGGGAAACCAGACGTGGACTCCTTGCCCAGTGTGCTTAGAGGAATATGGCTGCACCTCACTGACGAGGCCCATAGGAGGCCGAAACGATCGTCTGGGGTTGTCATGTTCCTTGTTCAGAGGAGAATTGCCTGGTATTTCGGGGCTGGACTGACCTTACTTGGCGGGATCAGACTGATGTACTTCAGGAAAGTTTTCTTCTGTGAAAAGCACACTGGTCTAAAAGAGGCTGCTTCCGGGTGGTAAATCGCCATAGAACAAGCCACTGAGCTGTTGTTCGTTCCTGGTAGAGCGCTTCTCTCTTTGTATGCAAATTATTATGACCCTGGGGAAGTCTCCCTATGGGTGATGGGGGAAACCAGACGTGGACTCCTTGCCCAGTGTGCTTAGAGGAATATGGCTGCACCTCACTGACGAGGCCCATAGGAGGCCGAAACGATCGTCTGGGGTTGTCATGTTCCTTGTTCAGAGGAGAATTGCCTGGTATTTCGGGGCTGGACTGACCTTACTTGGCGGGATCAGACTGATGTACTTCAGGAAAGTTTTCTTCTGTGAAAAGCACACTGGTCTAAAAGAGGCTGCTTCCGGGTGGTAAATCGCCATAGAACAAGCCACTGAGCTGTTGTTCGTTCCTGGTAGAGCGCTTCTCTCTTTGTATGCAAATTATTATGACCCTGGGGAAGTCTCCCTATGGGTGATGGGGGGAAACCAGACGTGGACTCCTTGCCCAGTGTGCTTAGAGGAATATGGCTGCACCTCACTGACGAGGCCCATAGGAGGCCGAAACGATCGTCTGGGGTTGTCATGTTCCTTGTTCAGAGGAGAATTGCCTGGTATTTCGGGGCTGGACTGACCTTACTTGGCGGGATCAGACTGATGTACTTCAAGAAAGTTTTCTTCTGTGAAAAGCACACTGGTCTAAAAGAGGCTGCTTCCGGGTGGTAAATCGCCATAGAACAAGCCACTGAGCTGTTGTTCGTTCCTGGTAGAGCGCTTCTCTCTTTGTATGCAAATTATTATGACCCTGGGGAAGTCTCCCTATGGGTGATGGGGGAAACCAGACGTGGACTCCTTGCCCAGTGTGCTTAGAGGAATATGGCTGCACCTCACTGACGAGGCCCATAGGAGGCCGAAACGATCGTCTGGGGTTGTCATGTTCCTTGTTCAGAGGAGAATTGCCTGGTATTTCGGGGCTGGACTGACCTTACTTGGCGGGATCAGACTGATGTACTTCAGGAAAGTTTTCTTCTGTGAAAAGCACACTGGTCTAAAAGAGGCTGCTTCCGGGTGGTAAATCGCCATAGAACAAGCCACTGAGCTGTTGTTCGTTCCTGGTAGAGCGCTTCTCTCTTTGTATGCAAATTATTATGACCCTGGGGAAGTCTCCCTATGGGTGATGGGGGAAACCAGACGTGGACTCCTTGCCCAGTGTGCTTAGAGGAATATGGCTGCACCTCACTGACGAGGCCCATAGGAGGCCGAAACGATCGTCTGGGGTTGTCATGTTCCTTGTTCAGAGGAGAATTGCCTGGTATTTCGGGGCTGGACTGACCTTACTTGGCGGGATCAGACTGATGTACTTCAGGAAAGTTTTCTTCTGTGAAAAGCACACTGGTCTAAAAGAGGCTGCTTCCGGGTGGTAAATCGCCATAGAACAAGCCACTGAGCTGTTGTTCGTTCCTGGTAGAGCGCTTCTCTCTTTGTATGCAAATTATTATGACCCTGGGGAAGTCTCCCTATGGGTGATGGGGGAAACCAGACGTGGACTCCTTGCCCAGTGTGCTTAGAGGAATATGGCTGCACCTCACTGACGAGGCCCATAGGAGGCCGAAACGATCGTCTGGGGTTGTCATGTTCCTTGTTCAGAGGAGAATTGCCTGGTATTTCGGGGCTGGACTGACCTTACTTGGCGGGATCAGACTGATGTACTTCAGGAAAGTTTTCTTCTGTGAAAAGCACACTGGTCTAAAAGAGGCTGCTTCCGGGTGGTAAATCGCCATAGAACAAGCCACTGAGCTGTTGTTCGTTCCTGGTAGAGCGCTTCTCTCTTTGTATGCAAATTATTATGACCCTGGGGAAGTCTCCCTATGGGTGATGGGGGAAACCAGATGTGGACTCCTTGCCCAGTGTGCTTAGAGGAATATGGCTGCACCTCACTGACGAGGCCCATAGGAGGCCGAAACGATCGTCTGGGGTTGTCATGTTCCTTGTTCAGAGGAGAATTGCCTGGTATTTCGGGGCTGGACTGACCTTACTTGGCGGGATCAGACTGATGTACTTCAGGAAAGTTTTCTTCTGTGAAAAGCACACTGGTCTAAAAGAGGCTGCTTCCGGGTGGTAAATCGCCATAGAACAAGCCACTGAGCTGTTGTTCGTTCCTGGTAGAGCGCTTCTCTCTTTGTATGCAAATTATTATGACCCTGGGGAAGTCTCCCTATGGGTGATGGGGGAAACCAGACGTGGACTCCTTGCCCAGTGTGCTTAGAGGAATATGGCTGCACCTCACTGACGAGGCCCATAGGAGGCCGAAACGATCGTCTGGGGTTGTCATGTTCCTTGTTCAGAGGAGAATTGCCTGGTATTTCGGGGCTGGACTGACCTTACTTGGCGGGATCAGACTGATGTACTTCAGGAAAGTTTTCTTCTGTGAAAAGCACACTGGTCTAAAAGAGGCTGCTTCCGGGTGGTAAATCGCCATAGAACAAGCCACTGAGCTGTTGTTCGTTCCTGGTAGAGCGCTTCTCTCTTTGTATGCAAATTATTATGACCCTGGGGAAGTCTCCCTATGGGTGATGGGGGAAACCAGACGTGGACTCCTTGCCCAGTGTGCTTAGAGGAATATGGCTGCACCTCACTGACGAGGCCCATAGGAGGCCGAAACGATCGTCTGGGGTTGTCATGTTCCTTGTTCAGAGGAGAATTGCCTGGTATTTCGGGGCTGGACTGACCTTACTTGGCGGGATCAGACTGATGTACTTCAGGAAAGTTTTCTTCTGTGAAAAGCACACTGGTCTAAAAGAGGCTGCTTCCGGGTGGTAAATCGCCATAGAACAAGCCACTGAGCTGTTGTTCGTTCCTGGTAGAGCGCTTCTCTCTTTGTATGCAAATTATTATGACCCTGGGGAAGTCTCCCTATGGGTGATGGGGGAAACCAGACGTGGACTCCTTGCCCAGTGTGCTTAGAGGAATATGGCTGCACCTCACTGACGAGGCCCATAGGAGGCCGAAACGATCGTCTGGGGTTGTCATGTTCCTTGTTCAGAGGAGAATTGCCTGGTATTTCGGGGCTGGACTGACCTTACTTGGCGGGATCAGACTGATGTACTTCAGGAAAGTTTTCTTCTGTGAAAAGCACACTGGTCTAAAAGAGGCTGCTTCCGGGTGGTAAATCGCCATAGAACAAGCCACTGAGCTGTTGTTCGTTCCTGGTAGAGCGCTTCTCTCTTTGTATGCAAATTATTATGACCCTGGGGAAGTCTCCCTATGGGTGATGGGGGAAACCAGACGTGGACTCCTTGCCCAGTGTGCTTAGAGGAATATGGCTGCACCTCACTGACGAGGCCCATAGGAGGCCGAAACGATCGTCTGGGGTTGTCATGTTCCTTGTTCAGAGGAGAATTGCCTGGTATTTCGGGGCTGGACTGACCTTACTTGGCGGGATCAGACTGATGTACTTCAAGAAAGTTTTCTTCTGTGAAAAGCACACTGGTCTAAAAGAGGCTGCTTCCGGGTGGTAAATCGCCATAGAACAAGCCACTGAGCTGTTGTTCGTTCCTGGTAGAGCGCTTCTCTCTTTGTATGCAAATTATTATGACCCTGAGGAAGTCTCCCTATGGGTGATGGGGGAAACCAGACGTGGACTCCTTGCCCAGTGTGCTTAGAGGAATATGGCTGCACCTCACTGACGAGGCCCATAGGAGGCCGAAACGATCGTCTGGGGTTGTCATGTTCCTTGTTCAGAGGAGAATTGCCTGGTATTTCGGGGCTGGACTGACCTTACTTGGCGGGATCAGACTGATGTACTTCAGGAAAGTTTTCTTCTGTGAAAAGCACACTGGTCTAAAAGAGGCTGCTTCCGGGTGGTAAATCGCCATAGAACAAGCCACTGAGCTGTTGTTCGTTCCTGGTAGAGCGCTTCTCTCTTTGTATGCAAATTATTATGACCCTGGGGAAGTCTCCCTATGGGTGATGGGGGAAACCAGATGTGGACTCCTTGCCCAGTGTGCTTAGAGGAATATGGCTGCACCTCACTGACGAGGCCCATAGGAGGCCGAAACGATCGTCTGGGGTTGTCATGTTCCTTGTTCAGAGGAGAATTGCCTGGTATTTCGGGGCTGGACTGACCTTACTTGGCGGGATCAGACTGATGTACTTCAGGAAAGTTTTCTTCTGTGAAAAGCACACTGGTCTAAAAGAGGCTGCTTCCGGGTGGTAAATCGCCATAGAACAAGCCACTGAGCTGTTGTTCGTTCCTGGTAGAGCGCTTCTCTCTTTGTATGCAAATTATTATGACCCTGGGGAAGTCTCCCTATGGGTGATGGGGGAAACCAGACGTGGACTCCTTGCCCAGTGTGCTTAGAGGAATATGGCTGCACCTCACTGACGAGGCCCATAGGAGGCCGAAACGATCGTCTGGGGTTGTCATGTTCCTTGTTCAGAGGAGAATTGCCTGGTATTTCGGGGCTGGACTGACCTTACTTGGCGGGATCAGACTGATGTACTTCAGGAAAGTTTTCTTCTGTGAAAAGCACACTGGTCTAAAAGAGGCTGCTTCCGGGTGGTAAATCGCCATAGAACAAGCCACTGAGCTGTTGTTCGTTCCTGGTAGAGCGCTTCTCTCTTTGTATGCAAATTATTATGACCCTGGGGAAGTCTCCCTATGGGTGATGGGGGAAACCAGACGTGGACTCCTTGCCCAGTGTGCTTAGAGGAATATGGCTGCACCTCACTGACGAGGCCCATAGGAGGCCGAAACGATCGTCTGGGGTTGTCATGTTCCTTGTTCAGAGGAGAATTGCCTGGTATTTCGGGGCTGGACTGACCTTACTTGGCGGGATCAGACTGATGTACTTCAGGAAAGTTTTCTTCTGTGAAAAGCACACTGGTCTAAAAGAGGCTGCTTCCGGGTGGTAAATCGCCATAGAACAAGCCACTGAGCTGTTGTTCGTTCCTGGTAGAGCGCTTCTCTCTTTGTATGCAAATTATTATGACCCTGGGGAAGTCTCCCTATGGGTGATGGGGGAAACCAGACGTGGACTCCTTGCCCAGTGTGCTTAGAGGAATATGGCTGCACCTCACTGACGAGGCCCATAGGAGGCCGAAACGATCGTCTGGGGTTGTCATGTTCCTTGTTCAGAGGAGAATTGCCTGGTATTTCGGGGCTGGACTGACCTTACTTGGCGGGATCAGACTGATGTACTTCAAGAAAGTTTTCTTCTGTGAAAAGCACACTGGTCTAAAAGAGGCTGCTTCCGGGTGGTAAATCGCCATAGAACAAGCCACTGAGCTGTTGTTCGTTCCTGGTAGAGCGCTTCTCTCTTTGTATGCAAATTATTATGACCCTGAGGAAGTCTCCCTATGGGTGATGGGGGAAACCAGACGTGGACTCCTTGCCCAGTGTGCTTAGAGGAATATGGCTGCACCTCACTGACGAGGCCCATAGGAGGCCGAAACGATCGTCTGGGGTTGTCATGTTCCTTGTTCAGAGGAGAATTGCCTTGTATTTCGGGGCTGGACTGACCTTACTTGGCGGGATCAGACTGATGTACTTCAGGAAAGTTTTCTTCTGAAAAGCACACTGGTCTAAAAGAGGCTGCTTCCGGGTGGTAAATCGCCATAGAACAAGCCACTGAGCTGTTGTTCGTTCCTGGTAGAGCGCTTCTCTCTTTGTATGCAAATTATTATGACCCTGGGGAAGTCTCCCTATGGGTGATGGGGGAAACCAGATGTGGACTCCTTGCCCAGTGTGCTTAGAGGAATATGGCTGCACCTCACTGACGAGGCCCATAGGAGGCCGAAACGATCGTCTGGGGTTGTCATGTTCCTTGTTCAGAGGAGAATTGCCTGGTATTTCGGGGCTGGACTGACCTTACTTGGCGGGATCAGACTGATGTACTTCAGGAAAGTTTTCTTCTGTGAAAAGCACACTGGTCTAAAAGAGGCTGCTTCCGGGTGGTAAATCGCCATAGAACAAGCCACTGAGCTGTTGTTCGTTCCTGGTAGAGCGCTTCTCTCTTTGTATGCAAATTATTATGACCCTGGGGAAGTCTCCCTATGGGTGATGGGGGAAACCAGACGTGGACTCCTTGCCCAGTGTGCTTAGAGGAATATGGCTGCACCTCACTGACGAGGCCCATAGGAGGCCGAAACGATCGTCTGGGGTTGTCATGTTCCTTGTTCAGAGGAGAATTGCCTGGTATTTCGGGGCTGGACTGACCTTACTTGGCGGGATCAGACTGATGTACTTCAGGAAAGTTTTCTTCTGTGAAAAGCACACTGGTCTAAAAGAGGCTGCTTCCGGGTGGTAAATCGCCATAGAACAAGCCACTGAGCTGTTGTTCGTTCCTGGTAGAGCGCTTCTCTCTTTGTATGCAAATTATTATGACCCTGGGGAAGTCTCCCTATGGGTGATGGGGGAAACCAGATGTGGACTCCTTGCCCAGTGTGCTTAGAGGAATATGGCTGCACCTCACTGACGAGGCCCATAGGAGGCCGAAACGATCGTCTGGGGTTGTCATGTTCCTTGTTCAGAGGAGAATTGCCTGGTATTTCGGGGCTGGACTGACCTTACTTGGCGGGATCAGACTGATGTACTTCAGGAAAGTTTTCTTCTGTGAAAAGCACACTGGTCTAAAAGAGGCTGCTTCCGGG
>NC_069505.1:218339726-218409726 GCF_027579735.1 Bombina bombina
GTCTAAACACCCCTAATCTTACACTTATTAACCCCTAATCTGACGCCCCCGACATCGCTGACACCTACATTATACTTATTAACCTCTAATCTGCTGCCCCTAACATCGCAGACACCTACATTATACTTATTAACCCCTAATCTCCCGCTCCCAATGTCACTGCAACCTATCTACACTTATTAACCCCTAATCTGCCGCCCCAACGTCGCCGCCACTATAATAAACATATTAACCCCTAAACCGCCACACTCCCGCATCACAAACACTAGTTACATATTATTAACCCCTAATCTAACACCCTAACATCGCCACCACCTACCTATATTTATTAACCCATAATCTGCCGCCCCCAACGGCAGATTATGGGTTAAATACTAAATTTATTAACCCCAAACCTAAGTCTAACCCTAACACCCCCTAACTTAAATATAATTAAAATAAATCTAAATAAAACTTACTATCATTACCTAAATGATTCCTATTTAAAACTAAATACCTACCTGTAAAATAAACCCTAAACTAGCTACAATATAACTAATAGTTACATTGTATCTATCTTAGGTGTTATTTTTATTTTACAGGCAAGTTTGTGTTTATTTTAACAAGGTAGACTAGTTAGTAAATAGTTATTAACTATTTACTAACTACCTAGCTAAAATAAATACAAATTTACCTGTAAAATAAAACCTAACCTGTTTTACACTAACACCTAACCTTACACTACAATTAAATAAATTACATAAATTAAATACAATTACCTAAATAAAATAAAAACCTATCCTAAACTAAACTACCAATAGCCCTTAAAATGGCCTTTTGTGGGACACCTACCTACATTTATTTAAGGGTTTATTGGGTGGGTTTTATTTTTATATTAGGGCTTTTGGTATGAAAATGAGCTAAATGCCCCTTTAAGGGCAATACCCATCCAAATGCCCTTTTCAGTGCAATGGGGAGCTTAGGTTTTTTTAGTTAGGTTTTTATTTGGGGGTTTGGTTGTGTGGGTGGTGGGTTTTACTGTTGGGGGGTTGTTTGTATTTTTTTTTACAGGTTAAAGAGCCGATTTCTTTGGCACCATGCACCGCAAAAGGCCCTTTTAAGGGCTATTGGTAGTTTAGTTTAGGCTAGGGTATTTTTTTATTTTAGGGGGGATTTTTTATTTTGATAGGGCTATTAGATTAGGTGTAATTAGTTTAAATATCTGATAATTTTTTTTTTTTTTTTGTGTAATTTAGTGTTTATTTTTTTGTAATTTAGGTAATAGTATTTCATTTATGTAATTTATTTATTAAGGTTAGGTGTTTAGTGTAACTCAGGTTAGGTTTTATTTTACAGGTAAATTTGTATTTATTTTAGCTAGGTAGTTAGTAAATAGTTAATAACTTAGGGGTTAATAAATGTAGGTAGGTGGCGGCGATGTTAGGGATGGCAGATTAGGAGTTAATAATATTTAACTAGTGTTTGTGATGCAGGAGTGCGGCGGTTTAGGGGTTAATATGTTTATTATAGTGGTGGCGATGTCCGGAGCGGCAGATTATGAATTAATAAATGTAGGTAGGTGGCGGCGATGTGAGGGACAGCAGATTAGAGGTTAATAATATTTAACTAGTGTTTGTGATGCGGGAGTGCAGCAGTTTAGGGGTTAATATGTTTATTATAGTGGCGGCGATGTCCGGAGCGGCAGATTAGGGGTCAATAATTTTATTTTTAGTGTTTGCGATGCGGAAGGGCGGCAGATTAGGGGTTAATAGGTAGTTTATGGGATGTTAGTGTACTTTTTAGCACTTTAATTATGAGTTTTATGCTACAGCTTTGTAGAGTAAAACTTATAACTACTGACTTTAGATTGCATTACGAATTTTGCGGTATGGGCTGTACCGCTCACTTTTTGGCCTCCCAGAAAAAGCTTGTAATATCGGTGCTATTGAAGTCCCATTGAAAAAAGACTTTACACAAATTGCGTAAGTTAATTTGCGTTACGGCCAAAAATGTGTGCTGCTTTTTCACTCATAACGCAAAACTTCTAATCTAGCCAAATGTTTTTACATTGCCACAGGGAATATAGATAAATACTCTTCTATGTGTTCTAATGTTTCTGGACTGATACCTGACCAATGTATGTTGAGTTACTCATTGTTCATGTGCCCTTAACATGTCTGTTTACAGCCTATATAACTGCTTTTTTACAGAGTCACTGGCTATATGTGCAATTTATTTTGGGTTATTTGCTATATATTTGATATTACAGACTATCATGTATTGTGATATTAGTGATTATACATCTGTGCTCTATATTTATCATTAATTACCTGAAACAAAAATATCTTAAAGTGCCAGTAAACCTAAAAAGTAATGTTATATAATTCTGCACATAGTGCAGAATTATATATCATTATATGAGTGCTAGCTTTATACAACCTAATATATCCGGAGCAAGCTGTATTGAGTGTAATGGCGCGGTCGGACCAGGCTGTGACTAGACAGCTGGCCAGATGCGCTCTAAGGGAAAACCAGACCCGCTCAGTAGAGCACAGAGGGCGGGTCTGGAAAACCCTGTTTTTTTATAAAAGTTCACCGGATATATTAGGTTGTATAAAGCTAGCACTCATATAATGTTATATAATTATGCACTATGTGCAGAATTATATAACATTATTTTTTAGGTTTACTGGCCCTTTAAGTTGATTATAATAAGGGAGAAAAGGGAATTAAATGAAAAGGGGAAGTGATTTAAGAATAACAGCAACATCCACCATGAAGGGGTATGGGAAGTCAAAACTAAACTAGAGCATTTAGAAAGAGTATATGTGTTAACACAAAGTACATACAAACAACTTACAAACAACTTTTGGAGTGCGCTTTAGTTACAGGAGACAATGCTGAGTGACAACAGGGAACAGTTACACCTCTACATTCACTTACAGGTACTGCACTGATGACTCCTATACAAAGATAGATGCACTCTCAGTTTGTGTTCAACAACCATCTTTATTAAACAGTGCTTGTAGCTCCAAAATCTATTATCTTACCACTTTATCTACTGATTTCCTTATCCTATTCCCTTTTTTATTTGGTATTATCTCTGCACAAGCAAATTCACACACACACCTGCATTTTCATTCTTTATTTCCTGCCCCGTTTCTGAAATCAACATGTGACCATTGGAAATACTATCTATTAATTTGACCAACATGGGTCCCATTTTATTCCAGTTTATGAAAAGTAGTAGATTCTCTCTATATAGTTTTTCCACATTTGTAGATTCAAAGCTAAAACCACACACTTTGTAAAGCTCAAAATCGTCCATCATAATATATTTCAATAAACAGAATCAAACAGTATTGCAATATAAATGCATTTATTTTTGCTTGCTTTTGCTGTATGCAACCTCTTAAAGCGGTCTGTTCCACACCCTCCAGTATGATAACATTTATCGACTGCAACAAAAATGTTGTTGTCATGCTATAGAACAACATATCAGCCAAGTGAAAACATACTGAATTTAAAACAAACACCTTGTTTGCGCAATTGTTTTTAAATAGCCAAAACTCCACCCACCTTGCTTTAGAGGAGCCTATCAAAGGTTGAGTATGCAGACCACTAGGTTAACCATGGTCGTCATGTTAGTATACGTGCATTGCTTTGCAGTTGTTATCTGTAAAAAACAAGTATGTTCATCGAATGAAGTAAGCGCAAGAGTCCCAGTAATTGAGCAAAACTTGACTTTTAATATCCATTTTAAAAATCACAAGGAGGCACACATCATAGAAAAAAGGAGGAAGGTGGTGTGGTAATCACGGCTTACGCGTTTCGGCTGATAGCCGTAGTCATAGCCCTGTGGTATACCACACCTGGTGAGTCTTAAATAGTGGATTCTTTCAACTTATTGGGTAAAATATTTAAAAGAAACATACACCTCCTCCTTAAAGATATATTACAAATAAAGCAGAAATATTTGCAACATAGGGTATATTCAGAGTGCGTATTAGTTAGCACCGTATATACGAAAAACTTTTTTTGCTATGGCTTTTTTACACATCTACATATAATCTAGAAGTAAAGCAAATATGTTGTTTATATGTATACAATATTTCATATTGGGCACAAATGAAGCCAATGCATATCATAATTAAGTAACTTTTCTGGAAAATTTGCTAACAATTTATGTCTCAGTTCTATTAAGAATACAAACTGCTGTACTGAATATAAACTGATATGAGCTGTTTTTATCAAACAAATATATATAAACACATTTACAATAGCTTATATTGTATAGTATAAAGTGAGGGGTTTTTAAAGTTAATACAAAATTGTATCTTTGCATAAAGATTATTCCCAAAAATGAATCAAGTCATAATACGAGTTTTAGCCATTTGGTGTTCTCGGTTTTAATTAAAAAAAATCCAGAACATCTCTCTCTTGTTCAGCATTTTCTGTCTATTTCCACCTCTCTTTGGAGTGTAAACTTGCTCAATGGCACACCATCTCAAAGGATCAACCTTTTTTGTTGTGGTGGACAGCATAATGCTGAACAAGAGGAGTAGATGATTTCCCTGGTGGACAGATGTTCTCTAATTCTGGAGTTTATATCATGTGACATGAGTCCTATATATTGAATGTCACAGACATTGCACCATAGTAAATAAATATCAAAGGTAGAGTTGCAGTTTAAGCAACTGTCAATTTTGAATGTTTGTTTGGTAACAGATGAAGAAAAATTATTAGTAAAAATGTTCGAAAAGTTTACATTAAGACTGTTCCACACCTGTACATTTGCTTATGTTATAACCATGAGTTGGATTGTACAGAAGATTTTAATTGTGAGGGTGAGATAAGATTCCTTATAGTTATCCCCATCTATATGAGCATCTTAATCCATCTTTTACTACATCCACTAATTTATCATCTGCCACAAGCAGTCCAAAGTGTTTCTTCACAATTTTGCAGACATCCATATAGTTTGTGCTGGGATCAGTAATGAAGTTTACAGCTTTGAACTGGTTTCCCAATTTATCCTCTCTTTTCTCACTCAAAAGAGTACATCTGTCCATAGAGTTCACAGCCTTCCTTGACTTTTTGATAACCTATTTCTCCCAGTCTACCTTTTAAGAGATCAGCCTCTTTTTTATAGACATGATTTTCTGAGACGTTTCGACGTGTTCAGATAAATTGTCCTTTTGCTATTGCATGTGGGACATGTTGTGGATGGCAACTCTTGGGGTGAAGTAACATATTGCATCAAATAGGCTTATGAAAAATCTTAGATGCAATATTACCATTGGGATTCCTTGTTAGATTTACATCTAAAAAACCACTGACTTATTGTGATAATGAAAAGTAAATTTTAAGCTAATTTCATTATGATTTAGATATTCAACAAATTCTGTTGCCTCATGGAGGTTTCCAGACCAAATTAATAGAAGATAATCAACAAATCTTCCAAAAAAACTGTATATTTATTTTATACTTTTCCTCTACTCCAAAAATATATTTTCTTTCCCAAATGCTCAAAAAACAAATTTGCAAAGGAGGGCGCAAATTTTGTGCCCATGGCGGTACCTCTCCTTTGCAGATAAAAAGTCTGTTAGAATTCAAAATAATTGTGGGTTAGCAAGAAGCCCGTGACCCCAAGGACATACTCCCTGAATTGTGGAGAAAAATTAGTCTCATTATGTAATGTCTGTTTTATGGTTTCCAGGCCACATTTATAAAGTATAGATGAATACAATGCTACAGCATCAATAGTCAACCAGCCAAAATGTTCACACCATTTTATATTTTCTAGCAATTGTAAGACAGGTTTAGTGCCTCTTAAATAGCTCGGCTGTTTGACTACCAACGACTGCAGAAGTGCATCAAGCCAATGTGACAGTGGCTCCAAGAGGGATCCAATTCCTCTTACAATGGGGTGACCTTGTATATTTTCTACGGACTTGTGGACTTTGGGCAGATGGTAGAAAATGGGTATTTGTGGAAAGTCCACCATCAAAAAAGAAAAGTATTTGTGTTTATAAACTATTTTCTACCCCCTCCTCCAAAAGATCACATAATTCCATTTTAAATTTTACAGCGGGATTTCTGTCTAAAATTTGGTAGTCATCTACACTGGATAATTGGCGTGTGGCTTCTTTAACATACACCTAGATTACAAATTTTGCATTTGTGTTTTAACGCTGGAAAAAATGATAATTTCAGCGTTAAAACATTACTGCAGCCATTACAGGTCTTGTTGGTATAGTTGTACCTTAAGCCTGTACCGCAACAACAGTCTCTCACACGTAAAAATGACGTTTTATCACAGGACTTCTATATCGCTGCCATTAG
The DNA here is from genome assembly GCF_027579735.1 of Bombina bombina. Taxonomy (NCBI): domain Eukaryota; kingdom Metazoa; phylum Chordata; class Amphibia; order Anura; family Bombinatoridae; genus Bombina; species Bombina bombina. The sequence goes on from NC_069505.1 coordinate 218,346,051, forward strand.
GAGTTTTGTGGTGAGGCTAAAAAAACCTGGGTTCCAGCCTATACCGACAAGATCCGTTCCGCAATCTAAAAGCAGTAGTTATGAGTTTTACGCTACAAAACTTACATATAACTCATAACTAAACTGCTACAGAGTACACTAAACACCCATAAACTACCTATTGACCCCTTAAACCGAGGCCCTCCCGCAACGCAAATACTATATTAAACTTATTAACCCCTAATCTGCCGCTCCTGACATCGCCGCCCCTAAAATGTTTTATTAACTCCTATTTTGCCGCTCCCCGACATCTTCACCACTATAATCGCAAACACTATTTAAATATTATTAACTCCTAATCTGCCGTCCACCCACATCGCCCCCACTATACTCAAGTTATTAAGCCCTACACCGCCAGCACTATAATTAACCTATTAACCCCTAAACTGCAAGCCCCCCCACAATGAAATATACTAAAATCAACTATTAACCCCTAAACCAAAAGCCCCCCACATCGCAATAAACTAAATTAAACTAGTAACCCCTAAACCTAACGCCCCCCCTAACTTTAAATTTCAATTTCCCTAACTTAAATTAAAACTTACCTGTCAAATTAAAAAAAACTAAGTTTAAACTAACAATTAAACTAATATACACCTAGATTACGAGTTTTGAGCGCTATAGAGAAATTAACGAACGCAACAAAAGTTACGTTATTCAATTTCCTATGGCGCTGCCATTACAAGTTTTCAAACATACGCCTTTTGCGTGCGATATACAGGGAGTGCAGAATTATTAAGCAAATGAGTATTTTGACCACATCATCCTCTTTATGCATGTTGTCTTACTCCAAGCTGTATAGGCTCGAAAGCCTACTACCAATTAAGCATATTAGGTGATGTGCATCTCTGTAATGAGAAGGTGTGTGGTCTAATGACATCAACACCCTATATCAGGTGTGCATAATTATTAGGCAACTTCCTTTCCTTTGGCAAAATGGGTCAAAAGAAGGACTTGACAGGCTCAGATAAGTCAAAAATAGTGAGATATCTTGCAGAGGGATGCAGCACTCTTAAAATTGCAAAGCTTCTGAAGCGTGATCATCGAACAATCAAGCGTTTCATTCAAAATAGTCAACAGGGTCGCAAGAAGCGTGTGGAAAACCCAAGGCGCAAAATAACTGCCCATGAACTGAGAAAAGTCAAGCGTGCAGCTGCCAAGATGCCACTTTCCACCAGTTTGGCCATATTTCAGAGCTGCAACATCACTGGAGTGCCCAAAAGCACAAGGTGTGCAATACTCAGAGACATGGCCAAGGTAAGAAAGGCTGAAAGACGACCACCACTGAACAAGACACACAAGCTGAAACGTCAAGACTGGGCCAAGAAATATCTCAAGACTGATTTTTCTAAGGTTTTATGGACTGATGAAATGAGAGTGAGTCTTGATGGGCCAGATGGATGGGCCCGTGGCTGGATTGGTAAAGGGCAGAGAGCTCCAGTCCGACTCAGACACCAGCAAGGTGGAGGTGGAGTACTGGTTTGGGCTGGTATCATCAAAGATGAGCTTGTGGGGCCTTTTCGGGTTGAGGATGGAGTCAAGCTCAACTCCCAGTCCTACTGCCAGTTTCTGGAAGACACCTTCTTCAAGCAGTGGTACAGGAAGAAGTCTGCATCCTTCAAGAAAAACATGATTTTCATGCAGGACAATGCTCCATCACACGCGTCCAAGTACTCCACAGCGTGGCTGGCAAGAAAGGGTATAAAAGAAGAAAATCTAATGACATGGCCTCCTTGTTCACCTGATCTGAACCCCATTGAGAACCTGTGGTCCATCATCAAATGTGAGATTTACAAGGAGGGAAAACAGTACACCTCTCTGAACAGTGTCTGGGAGGCTGTGGTTGCTGCTGCACGCAATGTTGATGGTGAACAGATCAAAACACTGACAGAATCCATGGATGGCAGGCTTTTGAGTGTCCTTGCAAAGAAAGGTGGCTATATTGGTCACTGATTTGTTTTTGTTTTGTTTTTGAATGTCAGAAATGTATATTTGTGAATGTTGAGATGTTATATTGGTTTCACTGGTAAAAATAAATAATTGAAATGGGTATATATTTGTTTTTTGTTAAGTTGCCTAATAATTATGCACAGTAATAGTCACCTGCACACACAGATATCCCCCTAAAATAGCTATAACTAAAAACAAACTAAAAACTACTTCCAAAACTATTCAGCTTTGATATTAATGAGTTTTTTGGGTTCATTGAGAACATGGTTGTTGTTCAATAATAAAATTAATCCTCAAAAATACAACTTGCCTAATATTTCTGCACTCCCTGTAGTTGCATTGAGCTCCATACTGCACACAATCAGAGCGCTGCTGAAAGGTGCTTGTGCACGATTTCCCCATAGACATCAATGGGGAGAGACGGAAAAAAATAAAAATAACACCTGTGATCGCAGAAACAAACGTTCCATAACGCAGCCCCATTGATGTATATGGGGAAATAAAAATACAGTTTAAACCTAACACCCTAACAGAAACCCTACATCTAAACACCCCTAATCTGCTGCCCCCAACATCGCTGACGCCTGCCTAGAGTTATTAACCCCTAATCTGCCATTCCCGTTATCGCCACTACCTAAATAAAATTACAAACCCCTAATCTGCTGCTCCCGATATCGCAGCCACTATACTACATTTATTAACCCCTAAACTGCCAGCCCCCCACATCGCAAGAAGCTAAATTAAACTATATTAACCCCTAAACCTAACCCTAACGTAACCCTAACCCTAACGTAACCCTAAACCTAACCCTAACACCCCCTAACTTTAACATAATAAAAATATAGCTAAATTAAATTTACAATTATTAACTAAATAAACCTATTAACCCCTAAACCGCCAGCCCCCCACATCACAAAAAGCTAAATTAAAGTATATTAACCCCTAAACCTAACCCTAAACCTAACCCCCCTAACTTTACATAATTAAATTCGATCTAAATGAAATTTACAATATTATTAACATAATATCACCTATTTAAAACTAAATACATACTTACCTGTGAAATAAAACCTAAGCTAGCTACAATATAACTAATAGTTATATTGTAACTAGCTTAGGTTTTAATTCTATTTCACAGGTAAGTTTGTATTTATTTTAACTAGGTAGACTAGTTAGTAAATAGTTATTAACTATTTAATAACTACCTAGTTAAAATAAATACAAACTAACCTGTGAAATAAAACCTAACCTGCCTTACACTAAAACCTAACATTACAAAAAATAAAAAAACTTCCATTACAAAAAATAAAAAACCTATATTTACAAAAAAAAAAAAAAAAAGAAATTATCCAAAAAAATAAAGATTAATCCTAATCTAATACCATTTAAAAAAAAACACTCCAAAATAAAAAAAGCCTACTCTAGAATAAACTACCAAGGGCCCTTAAAAGGGCCTTTTGGGGGGCCCTTAAAAGGGTCTTTTGTAGGGCATTGCCCTGAGATGAACAGCTCTTTTGTTAAAAAAAACAACCCCTAAAAAATATACATTACACAAAATAAACAAATGATCAAAAATAAAAAATATTCCTATTCTAATACCCATAAAAAAACACCTCAAAACAAAAAACCTAATCTAGAATAAACTACCAATGGCCCTTAAAAGGGCCTTTTGTCGGGCATTGCCCTAAAGATATCAGCTCTTTTATTGAAACAAATTACAAAGACCCACTAACATTACAATCCCCCACCCCCCCAAACCCACAAAATAAAAAAAAAAAACTATCTAAAAAACCTAAGCTTCCCTTTGCCCTTAAAAGGGCATTTGCAAGGGCATTTGCATGGGCATTGCTCTTTTACTGCCGAGACCCTTAACTAAAAAATAAAACCCACCCATTAAACCCTTAAAAAATCCTAACACTAATCCCCTGACAATCCAGATGGCCTCTTCAATCTTCATACCGGTGGCGACATCCTGATCCAAGCAGCGAGAAGTCTTCATCCAGGTGGCCTCTTCAATCTATATCCAGACGGCATCTTCTATCTTTATCCCGGAGGTGCGGAGCGGGTCCATCCTGAAGACATTCGGCGCGGAGTATCCTCTTCATACGGTTGCCGCCGTACACTGAATCTTTAATGCAACGGACGCGATTCAAGATGGAGTCCCTTGCATTCCTATTGGCTAAAAAATTTTAATCAGTCAATAGGAATTAGGGCTGCTAAAATCCTATTGGTTGTTCAAATCAGCCAATAGGATTTAAGCAGCTCTCATTCTATTGGCTAATTGGGGGGCTTTTTTATTTTGATAGGGCTATTAGATTTGGTGTAATTCTTTTTTATTTTTGATACATTTTTTGTTATTTTTCATAATTTAGTGTTTGTTTTTGTAATTTAGTCAGTTTTTATTTTTTGTAATTAGATACTTTTTGTAATTTTTTGTAGTGTTAGGATTTTTTATTGGTAGTTTAGTTTTATTTAATTGGTAGTTAGTTTAATTTTATTTTAATAATTATAATAGTTTGTTAGTTTTTTTTTTTTTTTCTTTTGACAGGTAAGTTTTAATTTAATTTAAACTGGGGAAATTGTAATTTTAATATAAAGTTAGGGGGTCGTTAGGTTTAGGGGTAACTAGTTTAAATTAGTTTATTTCATTGTGGGGGGCTTTCGGTTTAGGGGTTAATAGTTTATTTTAGTATATTTCATTGTGAGGTGCTTGCAGTTTAGGGGTTAATAGGTTTATTATAGCGATGGAGAGGGCGTACGGCAGATTATTATTATTATCAGGTATTTCTAGAGCAGCAACAGGTTCCGCAGCGCTGTAAACATAGTCGGTGTACAGGATAGCTTTTGTAGGGGTGAAGTGGGTAGAGGGCCCTGCCGAGAGTTTCACTGTTGTAGTTGGCTCTTATGAAGCGATCTGTAAACAGCTGGGCCCATAGGCTTACAATCTAAGGGGTTCAAGGGGAAAGCAATGGCGTTAGGAAAGGTTAGTGTTGGTTGTATGCATCCCTGAATAGTAGAGTTTTTAGGGAGTGCTTGAAGCTGTTAAATCTAGGGGGGTTAGGGGTTAATCATTTTTAAATAGTGTTTGTGATGCGGTAGGGCAGCGGTTTAGGGGTTAATAAGTTTATTATAGTGGCGTCAATGTCGGGGTGCGGCAAAATAGGGGTTAATTCATTTTTTAGTGGCAGCGATGTTGGGAGCAGCAGATTGGGGTTAATACATTTATTTATTTTTGTTTGTGATGCGGAAGGGCCTCGGTTTAGGGGTTAATAGGTAGTTTATGGGTGTTTAGTGTACTTTGTAACACTTTAGTTATGAGTTTTATGTTACAGCTTTGTAGCGTAAAACTCATAAATACTGACTTTAGATGGTGGTACGGATCTTGACGTTTTAGGTTGTAACGCTCACTTTTTAGCCATACAGCAAAACTCATTATACCAGCGCTATGGGAATCCCATGAAAAAAAACATAATTTGTACATGTGCGGCACTAACGTTGCATTACAGGGTAAAAGGTGTGCGGTACACCTATACCGACAAGACTTGTAATCGCTGCGGTGATGTTTTAACGCTGAAAATGCCATACAGCGTTACAAGCTGCAACACAAAACTTGTAATCTAGGTGATAATTATTAAACTAAAATTAAACTAACTACCAATTAAATAAAACTAAACTACACGTTAAAAAAATCCTAACACTACTCTAAAAATTACAAACTATCTAATTACAAAAAATACAAAAGACTAAATTACAAAAAATAACAAACACTAAATTACGAAAAATAACAAACCAACCAAAAAAAATTACACCTAATCTAATAGCCCTATCAAAATAAAAAGCCCAACCAAAATAAAAAACAAAAACCTAGCCTACAATAAACTATCAATAGGGCCTTTTGTGGAGCATTGCCAAAAGATATCAGCTCTTTTCCCAGAAAAAAAAATACAAAGACCCCCCCAACAGTAAAACCCACCCAACCAACCCCCAAAATAATAAACCTAATTTTAAAAAAAGGGCATTTAGAATTTTGCTGCCCAAACCCTAACCAAAAAAAAAAACACCCAAAAAAGAAGATGAAGACTTCTGCCCGCCTGGAGGACGACTTCTTGCCGCTTGGATGAGGACTTCTCCCAGCTTCGTTGAGAACTTCTTGCCGCTTGGATCAAGACTTCTCCCGGCTTTGTTGAGGATGGATGTCCGGTCTTCAAAAACTGTAAGTGGATCTTCGGGGGTTAGTGTTAGGTTTTTTTTAAGGGTTTATTGGGGGGGTTTTATTTTTAGATTAGGGTTTGGGCACAGAAAAAGAGCTAAATTCCCTTTTAAGGGCAATGCCCATCCAAATGCCCTTTTCAGGGCAATGGGGAGCTTAGGTTTATTTAGATAGGATTTTATTTGAGGGGTTTGGTTGTGTGGGTGTGGGTTTTATTGTTGGGGAGTTCTTTGTATTTTTTTTTACAGGTAAAAGAGCTGATTTCTTTGGGGCAATGCCCCGCAAAAGGCCCTTTTAAGGACCATTGGCAGTTTAGTGTAGGCTAGGGTTTTTATTATTTTGGGGGGGCTTTTTTATTTTGATAGGGCTATTAGATTAGGTGTAATTAGTTTAAATATTTGATCATTTCTTTTTTATTTTGTGTAATTTAGTGTTTATGTTTTTTGTAATTTAGTTAATTGCATTTAATTTATATAATTTATTTAATTTTAGTGTAATGTTAGGTGTTAGTGTAACTCAGGTTAGGTTTTATTTTAAAGGTAAATTTGTATTTATTTTAACTAAGTAGTTATTAAATAGTTAATAAATATTTACTAACTAGTCTACCTAGTTAAAATAAATACAAACTTAGCTGTGAAATTAAAATAAAACCTAAACTAGATACAATGTAACTATTAGTTATATTGTAGCAAACTTAGGGTTTATTTTACAGGTAAGTATTTAGCTTTAAATAGGAATTATTTAGTTAATGATAGTAATTTTTATTTATATTTATTTTAATTATATTAAAGTTAGGGGTGTTAGGGTTAGGGTTAGACTTAGGTTAGGGGTTAATATATTTATTTAGTGTTAGTGATGTGGGGGCCCCAGAGGTTTAGGGGTTAATAACTTTAGTATAGTGGCGGAGGCGACATTAGGGGCAGCAGATTAGGGGTTAATAAATTTATGTAGGTGGCGGCGGCATTGGGGGCTGCAGATTAGGGGTTATTAAATTTATGTAGGTGGCGCCAACATTGGGGGCGGCAGATTAGGGGTTAATAAGTGTAATGTAGGTGGTGGCGACATTGGGGGCAACATATTAGGGGTTAATAAGTATAATGTAGGTGTCGGCAATGTCGGGGGTGGCAGATTAGGGGTGTTTAGACTCGGGGTTTATGTTAGGGTGTTAGGTGTAAACATAAATTTTCTTTCCCCATAGGAATCAATGTAGCTGCTTTACGAAGCTTTACGCTCCGTGATTTCAGGTGTTAGGCTTTTTTTTAGCTAACGCCGGGTTTTTGCAAACCTGTAATAGCAGCGCTATTAAAGGTGAGTGGTGGAAATAACTTGCAAGTTATTACCGAGCCGCTCATAACGCAAAACTCGTAATCTGGCCGCCTGTATTTAGTTTTTTATTTAGTTAACCTCTTAAGGACATATGACGGAATATTTCCGTCATAAAACAATTGAGCAAACTGAAAGCTGTGTCCTTAAAGGGTTAATAATTGTAACTTTAGCTCTATTTTAATTATGTTAAAGTTAGGGGGTGTTAGGTTTAGGGTTAGGTTTACGTTAGGGTTAGGTTAAGTGGTTAATATAGTTTAATTTAGGTTGTTGCAATGTCCGGGGCTGGCGGTTTAGGAGTTAATAGGTTTATTTAGTTGTAGTGATGTGGGAGACCATAGGTTTAGGAGTTATTACCTTTATTTAGTGGGGGCGATGTCGGGGTGCGGCGGAATAGGGGGTAATAGATTTATTGTAGTGTGGGTGATGTTGGGGTGCGGCGGAATAGGGGTTAATAACTTTAGTATAGTTGCGGCAATAGATTATGGAGCGGTAGATTAGGGGTTAATTGTTTTATTTAGGTGGCTGCGATATCGGAGGGAGCAGATTAGGGGTTAATAACATTATGTAGGTGTTGACAATGATTAGGGGTGTTTAGACTCAGGGTTTATGTTAGGGTGTTAGGTTTAAAAGTTAGTTTTTTTCCCCCATAGACATCAATGAGGCTGCGTTATGGAGCTTTTCATTCCGAAGATCGCAAATGTTAGACTTTTAACTGACCCGCTCTCCCCATTGATGCCTATGGGGAAAGCGTGCACGAGCAAGTCAAAACTGCGCTTAAATTGTGTGCGGTATGGAGCTCAATGCAGTCATATCGCATGCACAAGCCGACTGTTTCAAAACTTGTAATGGCTATAGGGGGTTAAATACGCGCATAACTCGTAATCTAGCTGATAGTTCTATTTTGAATGACAATAGTGCCCCCCTTATAAACTGCTCTTGTAGTTAGATCATTATTGTTTTGTAGCTGTGTTCAATGCAAGATGTTCATCTCTAGTTAGATTTGTAATTTAATTCTCTAAGATTTTGTAAATCAGACTCAACTCTTAAAGAAAATTTCCAAATGCTGCCCCCTGCTCTGAATTGGGTAGAATTCTGATTTATTTTTGAAAGCTTTACCTTTCTTATTGGATACTTCAGCTGTATTACCCTCACTATCTAAGCTTTTCATGGTTGCTACGTCAGCCTGTTCAGAAAAAGACATTGCATTCCTGTCCGATGTCAAAACAGACTCATTAGTACTGGGTAACAAGTTGTCCCCATTGGTATCACTACCTTGGAAATGTTTTCGAAGTATTATATTTCTAATGAGTCTGTTAACATCAAGCATTGTCTGAAACAAACCAAGTATGGAACAGGGTTAGCCTTTAGACGTCTATAGTGTTCTTTTTTAGTTCTGAGAGTTAGAAAATCCACAAAACAAATAGTGAAAGTATATTGCAATGTTTTTTTTTTACTATACATAACTAAACAATTAGCATTTAAATGCCTCTTAGCACAAAATCAATTTTTTTACGTCACAGAAATTTAGAAAAGGTTAATTTTAGCGTTGGCCACCTGAGTATTTAGCATTTAGGGAAATAAATAATATGAAAAAGAAAATGAGCTTAGGAAATCTTGTAAACCACCTTGCTAGTAGCATTGTATGATGCTGAGGTTTTCCATTTGTCTAGAGGGAAACATTACCCATAAATCCTGCTTAAATATTTCAAAGCATAGGGACACTCAACATTTAACCTTTCACCTCTGTACAAACTGTATGTGCCAGCTGTATGCCTCGTCTTTCTATAGCATGCTGTTTAAACTACGCAGAGAACATCTGTCAAAACTTCCCTACAGTTTTCTCTTGCAGGGTATCTTTATTTGAAAGGTTAAGAAAGAAGCCTTTGCAATGCAAATATTGGAATCTGGTTCCCCTTTTATGTAGTGTAATCTGGAAAGTGCCCCAACAATTGTTCATCTAATGAATAATGCATTATCTACTCCCACATGTAGTGATACTGATCTGAGGACAAATCTAGGATTAGCAACTGCCTTCTTAGTCAGATATGACTGATGCCTTTTTATTCCATAAAATGTATTTTTTTTTTTTTTTGCAAATCTATTTAAATCATACTGAGATACAACGTGAAATATTTGATGAGCTGACAGGATTTATTTGTTAAGATTTCAATTGCACAAAATACGTGTTAATACTTGAAAACAATTTTTTAATTACATTATGTAAAAGAAGATAGAAATAAGATACAGTTTTGGATTAAAAAACAATTGACAATTGTTCAAATAAATAAGAAAAAGATTGTAAGCTTTAAGTTTTATACAGAAAGTATACATTTTCTACATAGCAGCAAAAAAAATATCACTGAGAAAATAGTATTTTGCCACAGAGTTTTAATAAAGAAAACTGGTATAGGTGATATAAATTATTTCTTCTCAATATTTAAAATTAGGAGTCTTTATCCATGGAATTACTGAATGGATATTATTTTTATTATTAATACTAGAAAGCTTTTGACTATGTCACTTTAAAGCGATATAAGAATACACAATCTAATTATTTTTTTTTTGTTAATGCATTTTATTATTTTTTTATGGTTTTTTTTTTTTTTTTTAGCTATTTGTTTTACACATCCTCGACTGTTTCCTACTAAGTAAGGGTTTGGATGTTTGTCTGCTACGCAATTTTAACTTTAAAGAGCAATGGGTATTGCAGCATCTGATTGGCTGTACTAACATCTTTAAAATCTAAAAAAAGGGTTGTTGCTATGGCAGGTTGGCTGTACGGACCAGCAGGGAGCACCCACCGGACTACAAAAATTGGTCTTGCAAAATTTTGAAATACCATCCCTTTCAATATCATGATTGCAGGAAGTACTTGTGGGGGGCCTCAAACCCCTTTATTCATTTTTAAATAACCTCATCCTACCGTTGTGTAGAGCACTTAACATGTAAAAAAAAAAAGGTGCTACTTTGCCAATTTAAGGCAACTATCGCGAGTGCGTGATAATTTGGTGCTCCACTTGTAATCTAGTCCTAGATAAATGCTAGATAGAATGGTGTAGTCAAAGCATAGATTAGCGTGAGATAATATTCAGTAGTATTTTTTTTAAATTGTATTAGTGAAGCAGCCGCTATCGTCATGTTGGTGACAGTTACAAATAGACAACTTGAGTGTACAGCAAATGACTGTGGAATACAGCATGTACATCTGATGTCTGCTCTTCAACTTTTAACTAAAATCCCACAATCTTCAGAGATTAAAGGGACAGTCAACACCAGAATTTGTGTTGTTTAAAATGATAAATAATCCCTTTATTACCCATTCCCCAGTTTTGGACAACCAACACAGTTATAATAATACACATTTTACCTTTGTGATTACCTTGTATCTAAGCCTCTGCAGACTGCCCCCTTATTTCAGTTCATTTGACAGATTTGAACTTTAGCCAATCAGTGCTCACTCCTCTGTAAATTCACGTGCGTAAGCTCAATGTTATCTATGTGAAACACATGAACTAATGTGCTCTAATGGTGAAAACCTGTCAACATGCTTTCAGATTAGAGACGGCCTTCAATGTCTAAGAAATTAGCATATGAACCTCCTATGTTTAGCTTTCAATTAAGAATACCAAGAGAACAAAGCAAAATTGGTGATAAAAGTAAATTGGAGAGTTGTTTAAAATTACATGCCCTATTTGAATCATGAACATTTTTTTTTGGACTTGACTGTCCCTTTAACTGCAGGAAAGAAGACAAAATAAAGAATTCAAATATCAAATATTACTTCTTATAATTAAAAATGTTATAGTACAATCTCAAACTTTTTTTAAGCTTGATAGTGACTTTTGATAATAAATATGCCCGTGGAAGTGTTGTTAGATTTGATTGCTCGTGTCTGTCATTGACCATGTTTTAGATAAATTATAAGGAATAGGGAGGGTTAAAAAAACAAGTGTTATAAATATTAATACTATTTTATAAGATTTTTTTTTTTTAAATTACTCAGTAGAAATTAAAATACTATGGATAAGGCAGATGAAGGAAAGGGTTAATAAGGCTATCAATATGTGCAACTTCTTTTCTGTTTCAGTGTAGCAACATGGGAATACTTAGATCTTAGCTGAGAAAAAATAAGTAAGACACATAGTTAATCCTTTTGCAATATATTATTGACCCTGCAGCAGCATTGGGGTCAGGCCACAGAGCACAAAACAGATTGGAACGTGTAATTGCATGGTGAAAAAATGAAGTGTGAATTATATAATTGTTAAAGGTTTTCAGCTGTGTTTATAGTGTCTAAAATAGCTGTTAAACGCTCAACAAAATGAAGACATGAAAATGTTACATTTCCCAATCATTTTTTGACATGTTTTCCCCAGGGAAGACAAAAAGGAAGAACAGCTTTATTTAGTTTGCAGCTTTTTTTTTTTTTTTTTTTGTATGTGTGTTGCTCAACAGTGTATTTAAATATATTTTTGTAATATCATCTTTATTGCTGGATTTCTCGTATGTCATTAAACACAGAGTGTCCAGTATAAACAAATGAAGTATTTGGCATTATTATTAATATTATTATTATTACTATTTTTATCTTTATTTGTAATGCGCTGATGCGGCAGCGCTTTACAGGGAGTGCGATAAATTTGTAAGACAGGGGAAGCAGAATAGGGCAGAGGGATAGGACACTGCTCCTTAGAGTTGTCAATTATATTAATTATAGTTTAATACAAATATATCTTTGGTAGTTTACTTTTAAAATGTCACCTTTATAATGGCAATATTGAAAATGTCAGTTGAAATGCTGCGAGGATAAATGCTCTAGTTATGTCAGTAACATTTAAATATGTTTGTGTGTTGGTATTGTTTATGAACAAATGTTAAAGTAAACCTGTTTATTTTTTATTTCAAAACTAATATGAGGTTCTTCTCTCTTTACAAATGGTTTTTAAAGGGGTCTAAAAGTGCTAGCCGAGGACAAACTAGCAGACATGAATGAGGTGCTGGCCATGGGCAATCTAGCAGACATAAATGAGGGGCTGGACATTGGCAATTGAGCAGAACATGAATGAGGGGCTGGCCATGGGCGATCTAGCAGACATAAATGAGAGGCTAGCCAAGGGCAATCTAACAGATATGAATGAGGGGCTGGCTATGGGTGATCTAGCAGACATGAATGAGGGGCTGGCCATTGGCATTAGAGCAGAACATGAATGAGGGTCTGGCCATGGGTGATCTAGCAGACATGAATGAGGGGCTGGCCATGGGCAATCAAGCAGAACATGAATGAGGGGCTGGCCATGGGCAATCTAGCAGCAGATGAATGAGGGGCTGGCCATGGGCAATCTAGCAGACATAAATGAGAGGCTGGCCAAGGGCAATCTAACAGATATGAATGAGGGGCTGGTCATGGGTGATCTAGCAGAACATGAATGAGGGGCTGGCCATGGCTGATCTAGCAGATAGGAATGAGGGGCTGGCCATGAGCAATCTAGCAGACATGAATGAGGGGCAGGCCATGGGTGATCTAGCAGAACATGAATGAGGGGCTGGCCATGAGCAATCTAGCAGACATAAATGAGGGGCTGGCCATGGGTGATCTGACAGAACATGAATGAGGGGCTGGTCATGGGTGATCTAGCAGAACATGAATGAGGGGCTGGCCATGAGCAATCTAGCAGACATAAATGAGGGGCTGGCCATGGGTGATCTGGCAGAACATTGAGGGGCTGGCCATGGGTGATCTAGCATACATAAATAAGGGGCTGGCCATGGGTGATCTAGCAGACATAAATGAGGGGCTCACAATGGGCGATCTAGCAGACATAAATGAGGGGCTGGTTATGGGTGATCTAGCAGAACATTGAATGAGGGGCTGACCAGGGGCGATCTAGCAGAACATGATTGAGGGGCTGGCCATGGGTGATCTAGCAAAACATGAATGAGGGACTGGCCATGGACGATCTGGCAGAACATGAATGGGGGGCTGGCCATGGGAGATCTAGCAGACATGAATGAGGGGCTGGCCATGAGCAATCTAGCAGACATGAATGAGGGGCTGGCCATGAGCAAACTACCAGAACATGAATGAGGGGCTGCCAATGAGCAATCTAGCAGACATAAATGAGGGTCTGGCCATGGGTGATCTGGCAGAACATGAATGAGGGGCTGGCCATGGGTGATCTAGCGGACATAAATAAGGGGCTAGCCATGGGGATCTAGCAGACATAAATGAGGGGCTGGCCATGGGCAATCTAGCAGACATATATGATGGGCTGGTCATGGGCGATCTAGCAGACATAAATGAGGGGCTGGCCATGGGAGATCTAGCAGAACATAAATGAGGGGCTGGCCATGGGTGATCTAGAGGACATAAATGAGGGACTGGCCATGGGTGATCTAGCAAACATGAGGGGCTGGCCATGGGCGATCTAGCAGAACATGAATGAGGGGCTGTCCATTGGGCGATCTGGCAGAACATGAATGTGGGACAGGCCATGGGCAATCTAGCAGATATGAATGAGGGGCTGGCCATGGGAGATCTAGCAGAACATAAATGAGGGGCTGGTCATGGGTGATCTAGCAGAACATGAATGGGGGGCTGGCCATGGGCAATATAGCAGACATAAATGGGGGACTGGCTATGGGCGATCAAGCAGAACTTGAATGAGGGGCTGGCCATGGGCAATCTATGAGAACATGAATGAGGGGCTGGCCATAGGCGATCTAGTAGAACATGAATGAGGGGCTGCCATGGGCGATCTAGCAGAACATGAATGTGGGATAGGCCATTCGAGATCTAGCAGAACATAAATGAGGAGCTGGCCATGGGCCATCTAGCAGTTATAAATGAGGGGCTGGCCATGGGTGATGTTGCAGACTTAAATGAAAGGCTAGTCATGGGTGATCTAGTAGAACATGAATGAGGGGCTGACCATGAGTAATCTAGCAGACATAAAAGAGGGACTGGCCTTGGGCGGTCTAGCAGAACATGAATGAAGGGCTGGCCATGAGCGATCTAGCAGAAAATGAATGAGGGGCTGGCCATGAGCAATCTAGCAGAAAATGAATGAGAGGCTGGCCATGAGCGATCTAGCAGACATGAATAAGTGGACTGGCCATGGGCGATCTAGCAGAAAATTAATAAGGGACTGGCTTGGGTGAAGAGCTGGCCATGGGAGATCTAGCAGACATAAATGAGGGGCTGGCCATAGGCGATCTAGCAGAACATGAATGATGGGCTGGCCATGGGCTATCTAGCAGACATAAATGAGGGGCTGGCCATGGGCGATCTAGCAAACATAAATGAGGGGCTGGCCATGGGCAATCTATCAGAACATGAATGATGGGCTGGCCATGGGCGATCTTGCAGAACATGAATTATGGGCTGGCCATGGGGCGATCTTGCCGAAATAAATGATGGGCTGGCCATGGGTGATCTAGCAGAACATGAATGATAGGCTGGCCATGGGTGATCTAGCAGATATAAATGAGGGGCTGGCCATGGGTGATCTAGCAGAATATAAATGAAGGGCTAGCCATGGGCGATCTAGCAGAACATGAATGATGGGTTGGCCATTGGCGATCTGGCAGAAGATGAATGATGGGCTGGCCATGGGCTATCTAGCAGAACATGAATGAAGGGCTGGCAAATACAAATACACATGTATGTACACATACACACACATACACATATTTAGAATTTAGACATATATATATATATATATATATATATATATATATATATATATATATATATATATATATACATATATATATATATATACATATATATATATATATACAGTAGAATCTTTATTATCCGGAACTCAAGCAACCGGCACTCTCAAGCAATCGGAAAAAAAAGGAAACATGTATCACTTATCTGCTACACTAACCCTTGTTCACATTCATTAGAAAATGGATATAGGGACAGAAATAGACTGCAGCTGTTACGATTGCATCAGCTTGGCAATCAGGGCTGGCTATCTTGTGGCGGCTTTAACTTCTTGGTACAGTATCCCTCTGTCATGTATACCTCTGTGGGACGAGTACTGTACTTCCGAACCAGAGCTCACACTACCGGCTGGCAAGGGAGAGCCCAATGGGAGGATCCACAAAGATGCTCAATCAACAACAAATTCCCAGAATGGCTCAATCTCTTGCTGAAAACAATGCGTTTATTTAGGATAAAATACAAGTGTTTATCCTAAATAAACGCATTGTTTTCAGCAAGAGATTGAACCGTTCATCTGCGTTATAAAACTAGAGCTATTTTTAATTGTGACTCTCAAGCAACCAGAATTACAGTTATCTGGAATCTACCAATCCCCATGGGTGGTGGTTAATTGAGAGTTTACTGTATATATGCACACATATACATACATATAGACATACATGTACACACACACATTTTATGTTTTCCCAGTCAAATACCTTGTCATATACCATATCCATTTTAACCCATAAAAACATTTTTAATATGTTTTTTCTTAGTAGAAGGTGTGTGTATATATATATATATATATATATATATCCTCCATGTGTATCTGCACTCACAATGTCATATAGTCAGCAACCAGGGTGCCAGGTCAGTATTATTCACAGCGATCTTCAACAAAGGACTGCACTCACTGGGTTTCCAAAAACATTCTTATTTATTAGGTAACGTTTCGGGATTCACAGATCCCTTCCTCAGACCAGAACAAACATACAACTGAACATAGTGATATATAAATACTTTAAGCCACACCCACCACCAAATCAAAACAGTGAATTGCGCCAAAAATAGGGTTGTCATGGTGATAACCCCTATGTATCTCAGTGTAACCAAACTACTAATCCCAAAAAGATCAACTACAATTCAGTAGTGTACAGATGCTAACATAACCATATGAGTCATTATATATGTTACTTTAGTAAATACTTATAAGACATCTATGAGTCCCTGTTCAATACTAATTTATATCATTAGATTAGTGGCAAAGGTAAATTAAATGGTATCATAGTTAATATCAAGCATTCAATCACATAGGGTAATTCTATACCTATTAGTTTCTAGCATGAATATAAATAGCAATATTAAACATGCAGTTACAGCGGTAATACAGATGTGTCAGATCATATCCGAAATATATTAATCACTCAGCATAATGAATTAGTGTTGTTGGTCCGTTCTAGATCTTATGACAATGTGGGCCCTCCAGATTATGTTAGCGGTATTGGATGTACAAATGTCAACTCATGTTTATACCATATGTGCACACAAGCATTATGTAGGTATCTGCCCTCATATCTTCTGAGGCCTAACACAAAGAAAAAGGCACTTACTTTCTATTAGCACATGTCCTAAGTGATGTATAGGTAGGATTGTATCTGATCCTGGTATGAGACGCGCCCCCAGTGAACAGCTCCTGTGTCAATAGTGTCCGTTAGCCTAGCGCATGGCTAATTAGCATACGCCGATGACGTATGCGTGTGTGTTCACGCGTAGTCACGGTAACCCTGTTGCCATCTATGCATAGCTAGTTTACAGTCCACATCGGTTATTGCGCTTATGCGAGCTAGGGGAAAATTGTTCAAAGCTGAGTCATATTTCAACAGTCCCATTTTATAGCGCCATAACTTAGTGTTTAAAAAGGACAAAAATAAGGTGTATATACTAAATGGTGTAATCTGTCCTATTCGGTGCCATGATCTATGCACAGTCCCATAACTGTCATACAGCAATTGTTAGCGATGGGGAGAGATGCATATATATTAAGTATTATACTGTATTCCTACCATAATGCTAACATGTGTGGTGGCAGTTTATACACAACAGGGTAATCCATATTGCATTTAAATATAGAGAAAGTATACAAACATATAGACCTATGTTTAAGTAATAATAGTAAAGCATAAAACCTTGTGCTTGGACCCTCAGGTATCCATACAGTAGAACCTCAAATTCTATCATTGGTTCACTGTTATAAGTGGCAATCAAAGTTAATCACTGACAACCTTAGCTTATTAACAGAGGCGAGTTATTAGTGTAACATTGGTACTCTAGACATTCATTGGTCCAACCACTCAGGTAATCCATGTATTTGGTTTTTACCCATTTTTATATAGGTTCCATAACCCATATGCCATGTACTAATGTGGCCTGCATGTCCCAACACACGGGGACATGCAGGCCACATTAGTACATGGCATATGGGTTATGGAAGGGTACCCCAGATACTCTGGGACTGGTTGAAGGTCTGGTTGTGGAACCTATATAAAAATGGGTAAAAACCAAATACATGGATTACCTGAGTGGTTGGACCAATGAATGTCTAGAGTACCAATGTTACACTAATAACTCGCCTCTGTTAATAAGCTAAGGTTGTCAGTGATTAACTTTGATTGCCACTTATAACAGTGAACCAATGATAGAATTTGAGGTTCTACTGTATGGATACCTGAGGGTCCAAGCACAAGGTTTTATGCTTTACTATTATTACTTAAACATAGGTCTATATGTTTGTATACTTTCTCTATATTTAAATGCAATATGGATTACCCTGTTGTGTATAAACTGCCACCACACATGTTAGCATTATGGTAGGAATACAGTATAATACTTAATATATATGCATCTCTCCCCATCGCTAACAATTGCTGTATGACAGTTATGGGACTGTGCATAGATCATGGCACCGAATA
Source organism: Bombina bombina (assembly GCF_027579735.1). Classification (NCBI taxonomy): domain Eukaryota; kingdom Metazoa; phylum Chordata; class Amphibia; order Anura; family Bombinatoridae; genus Bombina; species Bombina bombina. The sequence goes on from NC_069505.1 coordinate 218,364,259, forward strand.
GGACAGATTACACCATTTAGTATATACACCTTATTTTTGTCCTTTTTAAACACTAAGTTATGGCGCTATAAAATGGGACTGTTGAAATATGACTCAGCTTTGAACAATTTTCCCCTAGCTCGCATAAGCGCAATAACCGTTGTGGACTGTAAACTAGCTATGCATAGATGGCAACAGGGTTACTGTGACTACGCGTGAACACACACGCATACGTCATCGGCGTATGCTAATTAGCCATGCGCTAGGCTAACGGACACTATTGACACAGGAGCTGTTCACTGGGGGCGCGTCTCATACCAGGATCAGATACAATCCTACCTATACATCACTTAGGACATGTGCTAATAGAAAGTAAGTGCCTTTTTCTTTGTGTTAGGCCTCAGAAGATATGAGGGCAGATACCTACATAATGCTTGTGTGCACATATGGTATAAACATGAGTTGACATTTGTACATCCAATACCGCTAACATAATCTGGAGGGCCCACATTGTCATAAGATCTAGAACGGACCAACAACACTAATTCATTATGCTGAGTGATTAATATATTTCGGATATGATCTGACACATCTGTATTACCGCTGTAACTGCATGTTTAATATTGCTATTTATATTCATGCTAGAAACTAATAGGTATAGAATTACCCTATGTGATTGAATGCTTGATATTAACTATGATACCATTTAATTTACCTTTGCCACTAATCTAATGATATAAATTAGTATTGAACAGGGACTCATAGATGTCTTATAAGTATTTACTAAAGTAACATATATAATGACTCATATGGTTATGTTAGCATCTGTACACTACTGAATTGTAGTTGATCTTTTTGGGATTAGTAGTTTGGTTACACTGAGATACATAGGGGTTATCACCATGACAACCCTATTTTTGGCGCAATTCACTGTTTTGATTTGGTGGTGGGTGTGGCTTAAAGTATTTATATATCACTATGTTCAGTTGTATGTTTGTTCTGGTCTGAGGAAGGGATCTGTGAATCCCGAAACGTTACCTAATAAATAAGAATGTTTTTGGAAACCCAGTGAGTGCAGTCCTTTGTTGAAGATCGCTATATATATATATATATATATATACATATATATATATACAGTATATACATATATATATATATATATATATATATATATATATATATATATATATATATATATATATATATAGGATACAAGAAGAAAGGCGAGGACTCAGGAACTTGAAGCCAGGTGACTTTATTTGATATACAAAGGTGAGTAGCACTAACACAGGTGTGCAAGGGGTGCTAGATCTAGATATATATATATAATGTGAGTAATATTTTTAATGTGCTTGTTTTGTGCAACTTTTTTTTAGCCCTTACACTTTACTCTAGGTCTTCAGGTATCCTATTACTTTGAGCACAACTTTTGTTTGCACTCGCGCACAACTGTTTACTTTCAACTTGTGATATACACATTAGTTTGCTTATCCCTTCCTGCATTAGCATTTGTAATCTAGCCCTATATGTTTTCAAATGATTTACAAATCAAAGGGACATTATAGTTCAAAGAATACATGCTCTAATTTATTATTAGTTAGCACAGGTAATATAACTAGCAACTTTTGCAATGGATTTACCTTCACAAAAGGGTTAAACACATAGTTAAAGAGACACTATACATTACATTTCATGAAACTACCATTTTGGAACCTAGGTTACACTGCAGTTATCTAAAATGTCATTTTTGTACTATAATGTCCCTTTAACTCTTTATTTGCATAATGCTAAAAACAGCTATAAATATATCTATTAAAACTGTCACTATTGTATTCTTTAAAACCAAGTCTAAAACTTTGCTTTGAGTTCAATGTTTAATTTGGCTAATTACACATAATTAGTTCATCCACTTTTTAATTAAAATGATTCCTTATGAATATTTCTTTTTGGCAGGCTCTTCGGAACCACTGGGAATTGTGCAGCTTGCAGTAAACTGATCCCTGCATTTGAGATGGTGATGCGAGCCAGAGATAATGTTTACCATTTGGACTGTTTCGCCTGCCAGCTCTGCAACCAGAGGTGAGAACGGAGTGGGTCGCTAACAGATAATACAAACTAACAATTGTTGCAGGAAGGAGAATCACAGCTTATTAGCTCGCTGAGACAGTGACGCTCACACCTCCGTCTTTTCCAATCCATTAGTCTTGCAGGACTTGTTTGTAGCATATTTATATTCAATTTGAAAACAGAAAATGTTTTTTTTTTTTTTTTTTTTTAATGGCCACTGAGTAAAAATGGTCATTAAATCCAAAAACAAAATCTTCATTACTTAGTTAGAACAGGCAATTTACTTCTATTTTAAAATTGGATTTGTTCTCTTGGTATCCTTTGTTAAATAGCATGGCTAGGTAAGGTGAATCAATGACAAGATGTGTATATGTTCAACCACCAATCAGCAGCTAGCTTACAGTAGTGCAATGCTGCCCTGAGCCTACCTAGGCATTATTTAAAAAAAAAAGGATACATAGAGAACAAATCCAATTTGATATTAGAAGTAAATTGTTCAAAATTGCACGTTCTGTCTAAATCATGAAAGAACATGTTTTGGTTTTCATGTCCCTTTAATGATTCTAGGTAGGTCATGTCATGTGTTTGTAGCTGTGAATAATGCAAAAGCTGCGGCCAGCACTCCCGTCTCCAATATGTGACACGTGTCCGGGGTACACTTCAAAGTATCAATAGCAAATTTATAAAAGAAGGCACTCTTCATGTTTTATGAAAAAATGTGATGTTTCAATCGTAATTTACACATTATATTATATTTATTAATAAAATAAATGTAGAAAAAAGTGTTTTAAGGTGATGTGGTATATGGGTATATGGCAAAGTGTTTGACTGGGAAGGTATATATTACTCTCTCTCTCTCTCTCTCTCTCTCTCTCTCTCTCTCTCTCTCTCTCTCTCTCTCTCTTTCTCTCTCTCTCTCTCTCTCTCTCTCTCTCTCTCTCTCTCTCTCTCTCTCTCTCTCTCTCTCTCTCTCTCTCTCTCTCTCTCTCTCTCTCTCTCTCTCTCTCTCTCTCTCTCTCTCTATATATATATATATATATATATATATATATATATATACTGAATATATATATATATATATATATATATAGCAATAAAGCAATCTTTGTTATGCCATTTCATTATTTATTGTGTTCATTTTTCCTGTAAATAAAATCTGAAATGGAACTTTAAAGGAACAATAAACACAAATTGTAAACCACATGCATATTAACATTCATATTTAAGAATAATTCTGCAATGAAAACTGCTGGGTTTTTTTGTCAAAAAAGTATATTGTTTTTGTTAATTGATTTCCCTGTCACTCAGAACAAAATAATCTGTGCTAACCAATTACGAAATAATATTCAGATATAGCACAAACTCTGGCAGCCTTGGGTAGTCTTCCCTCTTGTATTCCCTTAAAGGGACATTAAACACTTTGAGATGGTAATATAAAATTATAAATTGTATATATAAAACAACTCTGCAATATACTTTCATTCTTTATTTTGTTCTCTTTTCCTGTAATTCCATTCTAAAATTGTGAGCTTTTCAGTTCCTGTTAGAAATGGAAGTGCAAAACACTGTTAAATCCAGCACAGCCATTGGCTGCACACTCTAGTGACCTATTTATAACTGTCCCTAATTGGCCACAGCAGAGAAGGTAACACAAGTTACAACATGGCAGCTCCCAGTGTTTTATAGACACTAAAACTTTACACTTATTTTGTCACTTTTTAAACAACTAATGAAACTTTAAAAAATACATCTACATGTTAGTCATGGACTAATCTTTTCTTTGAATGCATCATTCTATCTAGCATGTATTTAGTGTTTAATGTTCCTTTAAGGAGGTTTAGTTTCAACTTAGTTACTATTGCATAGAATGATTTTACTATCATGATTGGTGATGCAAAACTGATAATCAACCTTTTAAAAGCATGTGACACCACAGAATCTTAGGGAGTGAGGGAAAAGTAAACAAAAATTTACATAAATTGCCTAAAAGTATTAACCCAAGCCTCCCTGGGAGAAAGTGAAACAAGTAAAAATTTTAAATGTATTTTACAGCAAAAGGTTGCAAAATAAAAAAGAATGTATATTGCAATAATGTTTCACTTGCAACAATGAACCATTTTATGTGCTGTTAAAATGTCAAATTTAATCGTCCTTTAATCTTGCAACATTCTATGCAGCGATTGCTTGTTAGTTTATCTCTTATTGGTTACAGCAAATAAGATATGATTAATACACCCTTAAAGAAATAAAATGCTGCAGATCAAATAGATGGTTTTGGCAATTTGCAGGATTTTAAAAATAAAGGGTAAATAAGATCATATTTAGGAGCCGATTTATTAAATGGTGGGTGAACATGATTCACTGTAGCGAATCATGTCCGCACGACATCGCTAAATGCAGGCAGCATACGCTGTGAGCATTTAACATTGCACAAGCATTTCTGGTGAAATGCTTGTGCAATGCCACCCCCTGCACATTCTGGCCACCTGCAGGGGCTGTCAATCATCCCAAACATATCTGATTGGGCTGATTGCTGTCCGCAACCTCAGAGGTGGCTGACGAGTTAAGGAGCAGCTGCTTCTTAAAGGGCCATAATACCCAAATGTTTAAACACTTGAAAGTGATGCAGCATAGCTGTAAAAAGCTGATTAGAAAATATCACCTGAACATCTCTATGTAAAAAAGAAAGATATTTTACCTCAAAAGTTCCTCAGTAGCCACCTCCCATTGTAAAGGATTTCTAAGCAGCATTTTAGTGTGTTTGTCCTGGGACATCTGAAGGGACTAGCATCGTGCACTCTCATATTATTTCACCAATCAGGTAAAGGAAGCTTACTATGAAATCTCATGAGAGTTAAGTCAAATCTCATGAGATCACAGTAAGAGTTCTTGACCTCAGCACTGCTGATGCTGATTGGCTGCTGTTCATTTATTCATTTTTTTAAATTTGTTTACCTGCAGCTGGGAGCAGCTGAGTATAACTTTTTACACAGAACTTACTCTGCTGAGCTGAGGAAATTGTGAGGTAAAATATCTTCCTTTTTTACATAAAGATGCTCAGGTGATATTTTCCTGTCAGCTTTTTACAGTTATACTGCATCAGTTTCAAGTGATTTAGCATATGAGTCTTATGTCCCTTTAACTTAAAGAGAAACTAAACTCAAAATTTTTCTTTCATGATTCAGATTGAGCAGAAATTGTAAACAACTTTCAAATTTACTTCTATTATCATTTTTTCTTCATTCTTTTGCTATCTTTATTTAAAAAGCAGGACTATAATGCATAGGAGCCGGCCCATTTTTGGTTGAGAACCTGTGTTATGCTTGCTTATTGGTGGGTAAATGTTAGCCTCCAATAAGCAAGCGGTATCCATGGTGGTGAACCTAAAATGGGCTGGCTGCTAAGATTTACATTCATAATTTTCAAATAAAGATAGCAAGAGAATGTAGAAAAATTGATAAAAGGAGTAAATTAGAAAGTTGCTTAAAATGGCATGCTCTATCTGAATCAGCCGGAAACTATGGTGGTAGATTGCTGCACCCGCTGCTTATTAAATCTACCTCTCAGTGTCTGGGTGTGGGACAAAAAGGGTTTTGCTCTCATTTGTGAAGGTCTGTTAAAAAAAAGCAATTGATATGATTATTTTTAGTTCTTATTTTCTTGCAAAAAGAACCCAAAGTTTCTCCAGCACTTTCAAGAAAATTCTAATAGAATAATGGAGTGGTCACTATCTGCAACCTACAAAAAAGTACAAATGAATAAAAATCCCAGTAAATGCTGGTTTTTAGCAAGCCTCTCTCTCTAAACTGTAAAGCTGCTAAGTACTTAGGAAGTTTTGTGAGCATGTTCAGTTTATATTAATCCTTTAATACTAAAAAGAGAATTATTTTAGCCTAACCCTATAAATCACAACAAAGCTGCTACAGTGATGATTTCAAATATCTGCACTTGACTTGCTGAATTAAAAATACTTCAAATGACATTGACACACTTATTTGTCAAATAGGACAGTAATGCAGTGAGCTGCAAGTCTTCCAGGCTGCCAAAGGTAACAAACCTTTAGAAAAAGATATCTAATTGTTTTCAACAGAAAACCACCATTAACCATAAATCATGTGATAATTATTTTGTAATCTAAAGGATTGGGATCAACTCCTATATCAGAAAATAAACTTATGAACCTGAACAGCAATTTCATTTATTGGGCCACTAACACATAAAAAAATAATTAAATACAATGAAAAGTTTTTAAATAAGAGACCTTTTTTCACATGCTGGTGGGCTTATGGGAGGGAAATGGTATGATAGAAACTAGATGTGTATTCAAGTTTGAAACAAATGTATTTGATTTGTTAATTTTAAAATTGCTACTCTAAAAGTAGTAAAGACTTTAAGTTTACAGTTTTACTCTTTTCAATAGCAATACAGCAATGCCATTATCAGTTAATTGATTCATGTGTCTGCCAATAAGTTTTAACCTTTGGCAGGTAACAGGCCAGCAGGTACTTTTGGCTAGGAACAAACCTGCAGATACTTTTTGCTGGGAACAAACCAGCACGTCCTTTTTGCTAAGAACAAACAAGCACGTCCTTTTGGCTAAGAACAAACCAGCAGGTACTTTTGGCTAGGAACAAACCAGCAGGTACTTTTGGCTAAGAACAAATTTGCAGGTACTTTTGGCTAGGAACAAACCAGCAGGTACTTTTGGCTAGGAACAAACCAGCAGGTACTTTTGGCTAGGAACAAACCAGCAGGTACTTTTGGCTAGGAACAAACTAGCAGGTACTTTTGGCTAGGAACAAACCAGCAGGTACTTTTGGCTAGGAACAAACCAGCAGGTACTTTAGGCTAGGAACAAAAAAGCAGGTCCTTTTGGCAGGTTTCAGACCAGCAGGTCCTTTTGGCAGGTAACTATAAGGTACTTCAGGCAGGTAACATACTGGAAAATCCTTTTGGCTAGGGACAAACCAGCAGGTCATTTTGGCATGTTTCAAACCAGCAGGTCCTTTCGGCAGGTAACAGACCAGTAGGTCCTTTTGGCAGGTAGCAGGCCAGCGGTTCCTTTTGGCATGTAACAGAACAGCAGGTCCTTTTGGCAGGTAACAGACTATAAGGTACTTCAGGCAGGTAACAGACAGGCAAGTCCTTTTGACTAGAAACAAACTAGCAGGTCATTTTGGCATATTTCAGACCAGCAGTTCATTTTGGCATGTAACAGACCAGCAGGTCCTTTTGGCAGGTAGCAGGCCAGCAGGTCCTTTTGGCAGGTAGCAGGCCAGCAGGTCCTTTTGGCAGGTAGCAGGCCAGCAGTTCCTTTTGGCATGTAACAGAACAGCAGGTCTTTTTGGCAGGTAACAGACTATAAGGTACTTCAGGCAGGTAACAGACAGGCAAGTCCTTTTGGTTAGAAACAGACCAGCAGGTCATTTTGGCATATTTCAGACCAGCAGTTCATTTTGGCATGTAACAGACCAGCAGGTCCTTTTGGCAGGTAGCAGGCCAGCAGGTCCTTTTGGCAGGTAGCAGTCCAGCAGGTCCTTTGGCAGGTAGCAGGCCAGCAGTTCCTTTTGGCATGTAACAGACCAGCAGTTCCTTTTGGCAGGTAGCAGGCCAGCAGTTCCTTTTGGCATGTAACAGACCAGCAGATCCTTTTGGCAGGTAACAAAACAGCAGGTCCTTTTGGCATGTAACAGACCAGCAGTTCCTTTTGGCATGTAAGAGACCAGCAGTTCCTTTTGGCATGTAACATACCAGCAGTTCCTTTTGGCATGTAACAGACCAGCAGTTCCTTTTGGCATGTAACAGACCAGCAGTTCCTTTTGGCATGTAACAGGCCAGGAGGTCCTTTTGGCAGGTAATGTACTTTTGGCATGAAACAGACCAGCAGTTCCTTTTGGCATGTAACAGACCAACATTTCCTTTTGGCATGTAAAAGACCAGCAGGTCATTTTGTCAGGTAACAGAACAGCAGTTCATTTTGGCATGTAACAGACCAGCAGTTCCTTTTGGCATGTAACAAACCAACAGTTCCTTTTGGCATGTAACAGACCAGCAGTTGCTTTTGGCATGTAACAGACCAACAGTTCCTTTTGGCATGTAACACACCAGCAGTTCATTTTGGCAGGTAACAGACCAGCAGGTCATTTTGTCAGGTAACAGACCAGCAGTTCATTTTGGCATGTAACAGACCAGCAGGTCTTTTTGGCAGGTAACAGAACAGCATGTCCTTTTGGCAGGTAACAGACTATAAGGTACTTCAGGCAGGTAACAGACAGGCAAGTCCTTTTGGCTAGGAACAAACCAGCAGGTCATTTTGGCAGGTAACAGAATAGCAGATACTATTGGTAGGTAACAGTAGGTAAAATTGATAAGTTACAGAACAGAATGTAGTATTGGCAGCTGGGAATATGTATATACAGTATGTATGTATAGAAGACAGCATTGGCAGTGAAATAGAACAAAAGGTACTATAGGAAGGTAATAGACCAGCAGGCACTATTCTCGGGTAACAGAGCAGCAGGTAATATAGACAGCTAACAGAGCAGCAGGCACTATTCTCAGGTAACAGATCAGCAAGTACCATTCTCAGGTAACAGAGCAGCAGGTACTATTCTCAGGTAACAGAGCAGCAGGCACTATTCTCAGGTAACAGAGCAGCAGGCACTATTCTCAGGTAACAGAGCAGCAGGTACTGTAGACAGGTAACAGAGCAGCAGGCACTATTCTCAGGTAACAGAGCAGCAGGCACTATTCTCAGGTAACAGATCAGCAGGTACTATTCTCAGGTAACAGAGCAGCAGGCACTATTCTCAGGTAACAGATCAGCAGGTACTATTCTCAGGTAACAGAGCAGCAGGCACTATTCTCAGGTAACAGAGCAGCAGGTACTATTCTCAGGTAACAGAGCAGCAGGCACTATTTTCCGGTAACAGAGCAGCAGGTACTGTAGACAGGTAACAGAGCAGCAGGCACTATTCTCAGGTAACAGAGCAGCAGGCTCTATTCTAAGGTAACAGAACAGCAGGTACTGTAGACAGGTAATAAATCAGCAGGCACTATTCTCAGGTAACAGAGCATCAGGTACTGTAGACAGGTAATAAATCAGCAGGCACTATTCTCGGGTAACAGAGCAGCAGTTGCTGTAGACAGGTAATAAATCAGCAGGCACTATTCTCGGGTAACAGAGCAGCAGTTGTTGTAGACAGCTAATAAATCAGCAGGTACTGTAGACAGGTAATAAATCAGCAGGCACTAGTCTCAGGTAACAGAGCAGCAGGTACTGTAGACAGGTAATAAATCAGCAGGCACTATTCTCAGGTAACAAAGCAGCAGGTACTGTAGACAGGTAGTAAATCAGCAGGCACTATTCTCAGGTAACAGAGCAGCAGGTACTGTAGACAGGTAATAAATCAGCAGGCACTATTCTCGGGTAACAGAGCAGCAGGTACTGTAGACAGGTAATAAATCAGCAGGCACTATTCTCATGTAATAGAGCAGCAGGTACTGTAGACAGGTAATATATCAGCAGGCACTATTGTCGGGTAACAGAGCAGCAGGTACTATAGACAGGTAATAAATCAGCAGGCACTATTCTCAGGTAACAGAGCAGCAGGTACTGTAGACAAGTAATAAATCAGCAGGCAATATTCTCAGGTAACAGAGCAGCAGGTACTGTAGACAGGTAATAAATCAGCAGGCACTATTCTCAGGTAACAGAGCAGTAGGTACTGTAGACAGGTAATAAATCAGCAGGCACTATTCTCGGGTAACAGAGCAGCAGGTACTGTAGACAGGTAATAAATCAGTAGGCACTATTCTCAGTAATAGACCAGCAGGTACTGTAGACAGGTAATAAATCAGCAGGCACTATTCTCAGGTAACAGAGCAGCAGGTACTGTAGACATGTAATAAATCAGTAGGCACTATTCTCAGTAATAGACCAGCAGGTACTGTAGACAGGTAATAAATCAGCAGGCACTATTCTCAGGTAATAGACCAGCAGGTACTGTAGACAGGTAATAAATCAGCAGGCACTAGTCTCAGGTAACAGAGCAGCAGGTACTGTAGACAGGTAATAAATCAGCAGGCACTATTCTCAGGTAACAAAGCAGCAGGTACTGTAGACAGGTAGTAAATCAGCAGGCACTATTCTCAGGTAACAGAGCAGCAGGTACTGTAGACAGGTAATAAATCAGCAGGCACTATTCTCGGGTAACAGAGCAGCAGGTACTGTAGACAGGTAATAAATCAGCAGGCACTATTCTCATGTAATAGAGCAGCAGGTACTGTAGACAGGTAATATATCAGCAGGCACTATTGTCGGGTAACAGAGCAGCAGGTACTATAGACAGGTAATAAATCAGCAGGCACTATTCTCAGGTAACAGAGCAGCAGGTACTGTAGACAAGTAATAAATCAGCAGGCAATATTCTCAGGTAACAGAGCAGCAGGTACTGTAGACAGGTAATAAATCAGCAGGCACTATTCTCAGGTAACAGAGCAGTAGGTACTGTAGACAGGTAATAAATCAGCAGGCACTATTCTCGGGTAACAGAGCAGCAGGTACTGTAGACAGGTAATAAATCAGTAGGCACTATTCTCAGTAATAGACCAGCAGGTACTGTAGACAGGTAATAAATCAGCAGGCACTATTCTCAGGTAACAGAGCAGCAGGTACTGTAGACATGTAATAAATCAGTAGGCACTATTCTCAGTAATAGACCAGCAGGTACTGTAGACAGGTAATAAATCAGCAGGCACTATTCTCAGGTAATAGACCAGCAGGTACTGTAGACAGGTAATAAATCATCAGGTACTATTATCCGGTAACAGAGCAGCAGGTACTGTAGACAGGTAGTCTAGGTGAGTGAAATATAAAACTTTTTTGCGCTGCCTAATGGGGTAAGCCTTTTACTCCTAGGATATTTTCCCCAAAAATATCTTACTTAGGTGTGCAGGAAAGGTTTTGGAAATTTTGGAGTGTAGGCGCAAGTGAATGCTTTTACCCTTGTCTTAATTATTAAGTACCCTTATCTGAGGGAAATGTATAAAAGATTTGACACTGGCTTTAATAAAAAAGATATATTTATTTGAAAAATAAGATATATTTATTTGGAAAATAATAATAGGACTTTATGACAGGTGGTTTACAGATACTGATTAAATCTAGACAGGTATGTTTTGTAACCAATATGTGAAGTCTAGGACCAGTGTTACAAGATTGAAGGTATAGGTGTATAGTAACGATATGTTTAGTAACGATATGTTTGTGTGAAATACGATGAAACAATTTGTGTATTTGAAAATGTTTTAAGTATAGGACTCGTTTGAGTGTTGTACCTAGTACATTGAAAACCTAGTACACAATCTAAAAAAGTCGGATATACAGTGGAAGGGATCTTTATGCTTGTAGAGTTTTTACTGTTCTTAAGGTTTCTAGTGTTACTACATATATAGAAGATTATTCTTGGTCTAGATGCTTGTTCCTGGTATCAACAAATATTAGCTTTCACACAAATAACTGTCATATGAAAAAAAAATGTTTGAACATTTGTTGCTAAAAATCCTACAAATATTCATAAAACATATATTGCTAAAATTGTATATTTACGATAAAAACTTGTATTGCTACTTTTTTTAACTTGCTAATAGTCGGCCGACTAGTGTATGACAATTTAATTTGCACAGAAATTTTGTATGCGATGGTATCCCAGTTTGAATAGTAAAAAACCACCGGTGGATTTAGGGCTGTGAAAAATGTCAAAATGACATGTTGTTTAAAAATCGTTTTCTTAAAAACTTTTTTGGATAGTTTGTATCAGTTTATATTATACACTCATTTTTGCACAAGGGTCCTTGAGTGTTTAACACTGTCAGTGTGTCAAGGTAAGATCTATATCTTGGTCCCTTATTTACCAAAACTCTACGGTCTAAGGAAGTATTGGAGTAAGGAGCATTAGGACTTACTGTACTCCTAGCCGATTCTGGAGCCCGGTTCGAGTTGTTGCGCTCTGTATGTTTTTCTCTGAAGGATGTCGGGTCGCCGCTGGCTGTGTGCAGCTCAGTGTCCCTCTGATGTGGGTAATCTTTGTAGCGGTCTGTTAATCCAATAGGAAATGCTGGAGTTGAAACATTTGAAAGTGTTTTTTTGAAGGCTTTGATCCGTCTTTTCACCGCTTGTCCAACGAGCGGGGGGTGTAAAAAAACTGGGCTTATAACAGGTATTGTTTATAGCCTCAGTGGGTAAATTCTTTTCTTTGTAGGTTACACAGTATTTCGCTACGCGTTTCGGCCGTTACACTGACCTTTTTCAAGCTGTAATACTGTGTGTTAGTTTGGCGGTCTTTTTATTTAAAAAAATCTCTTCAATTAGATACTTAGCATTCAATCATTCAATTCATTTTTCAGTGGAGGGGCATGCAGCTGTTGCATATTGTCTTTGCAGTTACATTTTGTGTACCACCCATAGATACAACAATATTCATTCATAATCATAATGATCTAAATGTCAAAATGTAGAAACAAATAATTTGAGAAAAAATTTTGACAAATTTTTTTTACAGATAGCAAAAAATCTCTAATTCTTCAACAAACGACTAAGATTGGAAAAACATATATTTTTTGATCGTATTATATCTGAAAGAATATTTTTCAACCGTAACTGTGACTATATAAACTTTTTTTTATACAATCATAGATCTCTAATTCCTTCAACAAAGGATTACGATTGATAAAATATGTTTAAAAATATACAAACACCATACAACCTCTATACGAAACATAACAATACCTTTTCACATAATCATAGGTCTCCTCAACAAAGGATTAAGAGGGTTAAAAAACGTTTTTTAATAAAATTGTAAATGTACCATATATAAACACATTACTTCAAATGATCTTCAACAAACGGCAAAGTATTTTTCCTCTGGCTTTATCAAGTATGTTTTTGTTTATAGCTTCAGAAATCTTGTTTATACCTCCTCACATCAGAGTAGCTTAAAAACATTTTGCAAGCAACTAATAATTCACAACTAATAATGTGAGAAACATGTGAAAACCAGAAATGACATTGCAAACATTTTTAACACGCATTATTTATTATTATATCTGCACGCAAAAAGTTCCTCCCTTTCTAGATCATTATGATTATGAATGAATATTGTTGTATCTATGGGTGGTACACAAAATGTAACTGCAAAGACAATATGCAACAGCTGCATGCCCCTCCACTGAAAAATGAATTGAATGATTGAATGCTAAGTATCTAATTGGAAGAGATTTTTTTAAATAAAAAGACCGCCAAACTAACACACAGTATTACAGCTTGAAAAAGGCCAGTGTAACGGCCGAAACGCGTAGCGAAATACTGTGTAACCTACAAAGAAAAGAATTTACCCACTGAGGCTATAAACAATACCTGTTATAAGCCCAGTTTTTTTACACCCCCCGCTCGTTGGACAAGCGGTGAAAAGACGGATCAAAGCCTTCAAAAAAACACTTTCAAATGTTTCAACTCCAGCATTTCCTATTGGATTAACAGACCGCTACAAAGATTACCCACATCAGAGGGACACTGAGCTGCACACAGCCAGCGGGGACCCGACATCCTTCAGAGAAAAACATACAGAGCGCAACAACTCGAACCGGGCTCCAGAATCGGCTAGGAGTACAGTAAGTCCTAATGCTCCTTACTCCAATACTTCCTTAGACCGTAGAGTTTTGGTAAATAAGGGACCAAGATATAGATCTTACCTTGACACACTGACAGTGTTAAACACTCAAGGACCCTTGTGCAAAAATGAGTGTATAATATAAACTGATACAAACTATCCAAAAAAGTTTTTAAGAAAACGATTTTTAAACAACATGTCATTTTGACATTTTTCACAGCCCTAAATCCACCGGTGTTTTTTTACTATTCAAACTGGGATACCATCGCATACAAAATTTCTGTGCAAATTAAATTGTCATACACTAGTCGGCCGACTATTAGCAAGTTCAAAATTGTAGCAATACAAGTTTTTATCGTAAATATACAATTTTAGCAATATATGTTTTATGAATATTTGTAGGATTTTTAGCAACAAATGTTCAAACATTTTTTTTTTCATATGACAGTTATTTGTGTGAAAGCTAATATTTGTTGATACCAGGAACAAGCATCTAGACCAAGAATAATCTTCTATATATGTAGTAACACTAGAAACCTTAAGAACAGTAAAAACTCTACAAGCATAAAGATCCCTTCCACTGTATATCCGACTTTTTTAGATTGTGTACTAGGTTTTCAATGTACTAGGTACAACACTCAAACGAGTCCTATACTTAAAACATTTTCAAATACACAAATTGTTTCATCGTATTTCACACAAACATATCGTTACTAAACATATCGTTACTATACACCTATACCTTCAATCTTGTAACACTGGTCCTAGACTTCACATATTGGTTACAAAACATACCTGTCTAGATTTAATCAGTATCTGTAAACCACCTGTCATAAAGTCCTATTATTATTTTCCAAATAAATATATCTTATTTTTCAAATAAATATATCTTTTTTATTAAAGCCAGTGTCAAATCTTTTATACATTTCCCTCAGATAAGGGTACTTAATAATTAAGACAAGGGTAAAAGCATTCACTTGCGCCTACACTCCAAAATTTCCAAAACCTTTCCTGCACTGTAGACAGGTAACAAAGCAGCAGGCACTATTCTCAGGTAACAGAGAAGCAGGTACTGTAGACAGTTAATAAATCAGCAGGCACTATTCTCGGGTAACAGAGCAGCAAGTACTGTAGATAGGTAATAAATCAGCAGGCACTATTCTCAGGTAACAGAGCAGCAGGTACTGTAGACAGGTAACAGAGCAGCAGGCACTATTCTCGGGTAACAGAGCAGCAGGTACTGTAGACAGGTAATAAATCAGCAGGCACTATTCTCAGGTAACAGAGCAGCAGGTACTGTAGACAGGTAATAAATCAGCAGGCACTATTCTCAGGTAACAGAGCAGCAGGTACTGTAGACAGGTAATAAATCAGCAGGCACTATTCTCAGGTAATAGAGCAGCAGGTACTGTAGACAGGTAATAATTCGGCAGGCACTATTCTCAGGTAACAGAGCATCAGGTACTGTAGACAGGTAATAAATCAGCAGGCACTATTCTCAGGTAACAGAGCATCAGGTACTGTAGACAGGTAATAAATCAACAGGCACTATTCTCAGGTAACAGAGCAGCAGGTACTGTAGACAGATAACAGAGCAGCAGGCACTATTCTCAGGTAACAGAGCAGCATGTACTGTAGACAGATAACAGAGCAGCAGGCACTATTCTCAGGTAACAGAGCAGCAGGTACTGTAGACAGGTAATAAATCAGCAGGCACTATTCTCGGGTAACAGAGCAGCAGGTACTGTAGACAGGTAATAAATCAGCAGGCACTATTCTCGGGTAACAGAGCAGCAGGTACTGTAGACAGGTAATAAATCAGCAGGCACTATTCTCAGGTAACAGAGCAGCAGGTACTGTAGACAGGTAATAAATCAGCAGGCACTATTCTTAGGTAACAGAGCAGCAGGTACTGTAGACAGGTAATAAATCAGCAGGCACTATTCTCGGGTAACAGAGCAGCAGTTACTGTAGACAGGTAATTAATGAGCAGGCACTATTCTCAGGTAACAGAGCAGCAGGTACTATTCTCAGGTAACAGAGCAGCAGGCACTATTTTCCGGTAACAGAGCAGCAGGTACTGTAGACAGGTAATTAATGAGCAGGCACTATTCTCAGGTAACAGAGCAGCAGGTACTATTCTCAGGTAACAGAGCAGCAGGCACTATTCTCAGGTAACAGAGCAGCAGGTACTATTCTCAGGTAACAGAGCAGCAGGCACTATTCTCAGGTAACAGAGCAGCAGGTACTGTAGACAGGTAACAGAGCAGCAGGCACTATTCTCTGGTAACAGAGCAGCAGGCACTATTCTCAGGTAACAGATCAGCAGGTACTATTCTCAGGTAACAGAGCAGCAGGCACTATTCTCAGGTAACAGAGCAGTAGGTACTATTCTCAGGTAACAGAGCAGCAGGCACTATTCTCAGGTAACAGAGCAGCAGGCACTATTTTCCGGTAACAGAGCAGCAGGTACTGTAGACAGGTAACAGAGCAGCATGCACTATTCTCAGGTAACAGAGCAGCAGGCACTATTCTCAGGTAACAGAGCAGCAGGTACTGTAGACAGGTAATAATCAGCAGGCACTATTCTCAGGTAACAGAGCATCAGGTACTGTAGACAGGTAATAAATCAGCAGGCACTATTCTCGGATAACACAGCAGTTGCTATAGACAGGTAATATATTAGCAGGCACTATTCTCGGGTAACAGAGCAGCAGTTGCTGTAGACAGGTAATAAATCAGCAGGTACTGTAGACAGGTAATAAATCAGCAGGCACTATTTTCAGGTAACAGAGCAGCAGGTACTGTAGACAGGTAATAAATCAGCAGGCACTATTCTCAGGTAACAGAGCAGCAGGTACTGTAGACAGGTAATAAATCAGCAGGCACTATTCTCGGGTAACAGAGCAGCAGGTACTGTAGACAGGTAATAAATCAGCAGGCACTATTCTCAGGTAATAGAGCAGCAGGTACTGTAGACAGGTAATAAATCAGCAGGCACTATTCTCGGGTAACAGAGCAGCAGGTACTATAGACAGGTAATAAATCAGCAGGCACTATTCTCAGATAACAGAGCAGCATGTACTGTAGACAGGTAATAAATCAGCAGGCACTATTCTCAGGTAATAGAGCAGCAGGTACTGTAGACAGGTAATAAATCAGCAGGCACTATTCTCGGGTAACAGAGCAGCAGGTACTATAGACAGGTAATAAATCAGCAGGCACTATTCTCGGGTAACAGAGCAGCAGGTACTGTAGACAGGTAATAAATCAGCAGGCACTATTCTCAGGTAACAGAGCAGCAGGTACTATTCTCGGGTAACAGAGCAGCAGGCACTATTCTCAGGTAACAGAGCAGCAGGCACTATTTTCCGGTAACAGAGCAGCAGGTACTGTAGACAGGTAACAGAGCAGCAGGCACTATTCTCAGGTAACAGAGCAGTAGGTACTTTTCTCAGGTAACAAAGCAGCAGGCACTATTCTCAGGTAACAGAGCAGTAGGTACTATTCTCAGGTAACAGAGCAGCAGGCACTATTATCCGGTAACAGAGCAGCAGGTACTGTAGACAGGTAACAGAGCAGCAGGCACTATTC
The DNA here is from genome assembly GCF_027579735.1 of Bombina bombina. Taxonomy (NCBI): domain Eukaryota; kingdom Metazoa; phylum Chordata; class Amphibia; order Anura; family Bombinatoridae; genus Bombina; species Bombina bombina. The sequence goes on from NC_069505.1 coordinate 218,381,568, forward strand.
TCAGGTAACAGAGCAGCAGGTACTGTAGACAGGTAATAAAACAGCAGGCACTATTCTCAGGTAACAGAGCATCAGGTACTGTAGACAGGTAATAAATCAGCAGGCACTATTCTCGGGTAACAGAGCAGCAGTTGCTGTAGACAGGTAATAAATTAGCAGGCACTATTCTCGGGTAACAGAGCAGCAGTTGCTGTAGACAGGTAATAAATCAGCAGGTACTGTAGACAGGTAATAAATCAGCAGGCACTATTTTCAGGTAACAGAGCAGCAGGTACTGTAGACAGGTAATAAATCAGTATGCACTATTCTCAGGTAACAGAGCAGCAGGTACTGTAGACAGGTAGTAAATCAGCAGGCACTATTCTCAGGTAACAGAGCAGCAGGAACCGTAGACAGGTAATAAATCAGCAGGTACTGTTCTCGGGTAACAGAGCAGCAGGTACTGTAGACAGGTAATTTTTCAGCAGGCACTATTCTCAGGTAATAGAGCAGCAGGTACTGTAGACAGGTAATAAATCAGCAGGCACTATTCTCGGGTAACAGAGCAGCAGGTACTATAGACAGGTAATAAATCAGCAGGCACTATTCTCAGGTAACAGAGCAGCAGGTACTGTAGACAGGTAATAAATCAGCAGGCACTATTCTCGGGTAACAGAGCAGCAGGTACTGTAGACAGGTAATAAATCAGCAGGCACTATTCTCAGGTAATAGAGCAGCAGGAACTGTAGACAGGTAATAAATCAGCAGGCACTATTCTCGGGTAACAGAGCAGCAGGTACTATAGACAGGTAATAAATCAGCAGACACTATTCTCGGGTAACAGAGCAGCAGGTACTGTAGACAGGTAATAAATCAGCAGGCACTATTCTTAGGTAACAGAGCAGCAGGTACTGTAGACAGGTAATAAATCAGCAGGCACTATTCTCAGGTAACAGAGCAGGTACTGTAGACAGGTAATAAATAAGCAGGCACTATTCTCAGGTAACAGAGCAGCAGGTACTGTAGACAGATAATAAATCAGCAGGCACTATTCTCAGGTAACAGAGCAGGTACTGTAGACAGGTAATAAATAAGCAGGCACTATTCTCAGGTAACAGAGCAGCAGGTACTGTAGACAGATAATAAATCAGCAGGCACTATTCTCAGGTAACAGAGCAGGTACTGTAGACAGGTAATAAATAAGCAGGCACTATTCTCAGGTAACAGAGCAGCAGGTACTGTAGACAGGTAATAAATCAGCAGGCACTATTCTCAGGTAACAGAGCAGGTACTGTAGACAGGTTATAAATAAGCAGGCACTATTCTCAGGTAACAGAGCAGCAGGTACTGTAGACAGGTAATAAATCAGCAGGCACTATTCTCAGGTAACAGAGCAGCAGGTACTATTCTCAGGTAACAGAGCAGCAGGTACTATTCTCAGGTAACAGACTAGAAGGTTCTATAGGCAGGTAGCAAGCTGGCACAATAGGGAGGTGAGATACAGAGATATTACAGCTCATGTATCACATTAATACACTACATAGATGCAGGATGGTTGCATGCAATAGGACTCTGTGTTTCTCACCAATAAACCCACCCCCAGTTAAGATGTCTTGTGGCAGCAGAATATTTATGTAATTTCCCTATGGCAAAGGCTGCAGAGTCTTTGAGTCTTCTGATGATCACAGCAGCTCAGTGCTCTCCCTAATGCAAAGCAAGTCTGAATTTCCCGCACCACGCGTCATGCCTAAGGAGCGCCCCATAATACACTGCGAGCAGCAGCTTCAGTCTACTTGCTGGGCAGATGAGAAAGACTGAAACTGTATTATCAGCCAAGGGGGAAGGGACTGTCACACAGCTCAGCTTCTGTCCCTGAAACTAAAATGGAAATGTTTTCTTTAGATTTTACTGGACAGCCGGTTAAAATACCAGACTCTCCGGTTCAATACCAGACACCTGGCAACTCACTGTGCTGAGGGTGATGGGTGGGCCCCCTTCTGTTGCAGGTCCTGGTGACATTGCACTGGCTGTACCAACTATTGTGCCGCCCCCACCCCCCTGGACTGCTATAGTGTTTTCTGTCAACATGAGAATTGCAATAAATCTTGATCATCCTATTTGATGGATGGCTGCATTCTAGAGCTCTGGTGACATCTAGTGGTCACATAAAGCCTAGTTTTGTGCTGGGTAAAATTTACTTCGGCCAAACAATATAATAGTTTATATTAAAATATTGTTGTTGTTTTTTTAATTAGGCTTAGTTATAAAGAGTAAAGTGTTCTTATATAAAATTCAGTTATAACACACAAATGTTCTAATTTATTAAACACAAATACATTATTTAAGCAACTTAAACATATCTGTTGTATTACATTTATGAACTTTCCTGCAGAAAAACGTTAAAAGCACAAACTTAAACTATAGCTGTCATGAGTTGTGTTTGCTACAGGGAGGGACTATTAGTAGTCAAATGAAAATCACATAAGTGTCAGCATCATCACTTTAAATGGTATTATTTACTTAATTATTTAAATTATTTTAATATAATATATTAATAAGATATAATATACGTCCATCTTGTCATAGTCTGACGGATAAAAGAGAGAAAAAAACTTTTAACCTTCTATCAATATCATTATTATTATATATTATTTAATTATTGTCCTCTTAACGGGTCCAATTTTCTCTAAACTACATCACTGGTGATATAATCTGTTTAGCGACTGCTATTAGCGAGCTTGTTAATGCTCAAGGTATTTCCAAAAATCTGGGCAGTTAGTGGGTCCAGAAAACTGGAACTGAACCTTAGCGTAGATGGTTACAGACAGTTGTCTACAGGGTGGGTTAAAACACATGGGAAATTCCTCTCTGGCAGCTAAAGGGTTAACACAAGGGGATGTCAAACCCCTTCTAGTTTTGAAATATATTCAACATATAACATTTCAATACAGTGGTAGTAATGCTATGCTGACTGCATCTTCATGGAAATGCTTCAATAGTTGTTTATATATCATTCGATTGTTATCTTTTTGTTGCATCTATAAAAGATCATTTTAAAATTAAATGTTTAACCCTTTAAGAAGGCAGCTTTCAGTTTGCTCAATTGTTTTATGACGGAAAAATTCTGTCATATGTCCTTAAGAGGTTAATGTGTTTTCCTGTGCTTTTTTATTTTGTTTATGGGGATTGTTACTCCATCAACAGAACTGTCTCCTTATTTTCCGATTAGTAAGCTTATATCCTATAGACTAGTTATTCACTTCCTATTTGTTTCAGATGCAAATTTAGAAAGAAAAAAAAACAACAAAATGTTTTCATACAAAACATATTTAGCATAAGAGTTGTTCTTTTATATGCATAATAGAAAATGCTTAAATTTATTTTTATAGATTTAGAAACATAGAAACGTTGATATTATGTATATGTTATGGGTAAATTCAGATATTGCATAATCCTAGGATCATAAATCCCCTCAGAGTGCGGAGTCACTGCATCATACATATATAGCATGCACTGTTATTCCCCCATCTTCACTATCTTTGCCTCTGCCTGGGGGGTTCAAGGGGGGCAAAGGCCCCCTTGTAAACCTCATACCCCAAGGTAAACTTGGGGTGGATGACAGAGGATCTGCAGGGTCCTTTCCTTGAACCCCCGGAGGCAAAATAAATAATTTAGATGGTGGAATTACAGTACATCGTGCTTTACCCACAGCCACTTGGGTAATGTCTGTTTTACCCGGGTAGTCCTAGGATTACCTGGATTTCTTACTCAACCATCCGTAACACATATAAAAGCACACCTTAAATATGCTAAATATATTTTTGCATGAAAAAGCATGTTAATATGTTTATAACAAAGAAAAAAAAATTAGATAAAGACTATGGGGCCAAATTATCAAGACCGCTACTCCATAACTTGTCCACCTGCTCTGAGGCAGCGGACAAAAATCAACCCGATTGAATATGATCGGGTTGATTGACAACCCCTGCTAGAGGCTGATTGGCTGCGGATCTGCAGGGGGCGGTATTGCACAAGAAGTTCTGGTGAACTGCTTGTGCAATGATAAATGCCAACAGCGTATCATGTCCGCTCGCACTTTGATTAATATGTCCCTATGCCTAGAAAACCTGTCTCATTCCGTTGATGTCCCTTAATACATGCACACATAAATTATGTACCTTTGAAAGCTTGGCAGACCCTGAGTAAAGTATAGATTGGGGAACCCCCCAGAAATGTGATACCAATTATTATAAAGTACATAGGGCTAGATGACAGTGAAGGTGCACATTTGCCCATTCATGAGCACAGGTTAAATAACCAGCCATTACAAGTGGATGGTTAATGCTACAGAGAGCTTGTGGTAGCAGTTTGCATTAGAATTCATTAAACAAAGGTCAGACCTCTGGTTAATGAAATAAATATCCCCTAAAATAAAGTGTACTGCTCATATTTAAAAATAAAAATTATGAGCATCTTTATTTTTTAACCCCTTAGTTACTAGACTATTTTTCAATTTTCTTACTGATAGGGACCAGGGTTATTTTTACATTTCTGCTGTGTTTGTATTTAGTTGTAATTTTCCTCTTACTCATTTACTGTGCCCACACATATTCTATATCGTTTTTCTCACCATTAAATGGACTTTCTAAAGATACCATTATTTTCATCCTATCATATAATTTACTATAAAAAAATATAAAATATTATGAAAAAATTGAAAAAAACTTTTTCTAACTTTGACCCCCAAAATCTGTTACAAATCTACAACCACCAAAAAACAACCATGCTAAATAGTTTCTAAATTTTGTCCTGAGTTTAGAAATAGAACAAAGAGATCAAGTATAGTTAAGCGCTAAGAGCGAAGGTTGAAGAGGAGATAAGTAATAATATAGGAAAATATATAATAGGCAAAGATGCAGTGAGTCTGGTCAAATAAAAAATGTACAATATATGTATGATTATTGGTGCACAATATGTATACAAAAAATATGCTAAGAAATGAAATAAAGTGGAGGATGCTAGTAGATACAATAAAAACAATTTATTAAAATATATCAAGCGAAGTGCAAATGTAACAAATTAGACAAATGTATCTAAAAGTATAGGGAGGTCTCCCTTACTCGTTACTATTAGTAACACTCTTAAAATGTAAAATTCTTAAAAAAGTAAAGAAAGGAATTATTTCCGTATTCGATTACTTGCGTTTTTAGCAAACAGTGGGGCAGTGTTGCCTGAGATGTCCAATATAGCAATGAGGTAACTGGTGGATATAAGGTCGAGTTGTTGGCTACTCGGCGTTACCAAATGCTAATGAGAGCGCCTTTTTATGGCTCTTACGTTACCGTTGTGAAGTCACTGATGTTGGTTGCGTGTAATGTTACTATAGTTACCCCTGTACAGCAAAAGATCGTGGAAGTCCTGGGGGGTATGTATAGTATTGGCGGTCAGAATTAATGGCTTTGATGTAAGGGTATGTGACCCTCAAGTAATGTGAACTGTGCGGTCGCAAATGTAGCGACTTAGGATACGATTGGTTGCCTTGGTTACTAATGGCAGCTGGTGAGTTCTTTCGTAAAGATAACTTGGCGGTCGTGTAAAAACGACTAGTTAGACAAATAAATCTTTGAGGTCGTTTAATGTCTTGATAAAGCCCACGGGCGAAACGCGTTGACTGAGACACTGTGCTAATTGCTGTTAGCCTTTGCTTATTTGAATCTATCAATATTTATCAAATATTGCACCTTTGAAGACTTTTACTTGTATTGTATGTTTTTGTGCCTGCTCACAACTACATAGGAACACCTGAGTCGTTACTAACGACCGCAAAGAAGAAGGACCCCAATATTGCACCCTGGAAGATGTTCTATTGTATGTTTTTTGTGCCTGGTCACAATAACATAGGAACACCTAAGTCGTTACAAACGACCGCAAAGAAGAAGGATCCCTTAGTCACTACTTAGCGACCGCCAAGTTTCTTCACTACAAAGACACTCAGTCGTTTTTAGCTGTTTTTAAACGACCGCAAAGATTTATTTGTCTAACTAGTCGTTTTTACACGACCGCCAAGTTATCTTTACGAACGAACTCACCAGCTGCCATTAGTAACCAAGGCAACCAATCTTATCCTAAGTCGCTACATTTGCGACCGCACAGTTCACATTACTTGAGGGTCACATACCCTTACATCAAAGCCATTAATTCTGACCGCCAATACTATACATACCCCCCAGGACTTCCACGATCTTTTGCTGTACAGGGGTAACTATAGTAACATTACACGCAACCAACATCAGTGACTTCACAACGGTAACGTAAGAGCCATAAAAAGGCGCTCTCATTAGCATTTGGTAACGCTGAGTAGCCAACAACTCAACCTTATATCCACCAGTTACCTCATTGCTATATTGGACATCTCAGGCAACACTGCCCCACTGTTTGCTAAAAACGCAAGTAATCGAATACGGAAATAATTCCTTTCTTTACTTTTTTAAGAATTTTACATTTTAAGAGTGTTACTAATAGTAACGAGTAAGGGAGACGTCCCTATACTTTTAGATACATTTGTCTAATTTGTTGCATTTGCACTTCGCTTGATATATTTTAATAAATTGTTTTTATTGTATCTACTAGCATCCTCCACTTTATTTCATTTCTTAGCATATTTTTGTATACATATTGTGCACCAATAATCATACATATATTGTACATTTTTTATTTGACCAGACTCACTGCATCTTTGCCTATTATATATTTTCCTATATTATTACTTATCTCCTCTTCAACCTTCGCTCTTAGCGCTTAACTATACTTGTTCTCTTTGTTCTAACTTTCTGTTTTTTCCTGGAGGGGAAATACATAGTTAAGCTAGGTTGTATTCTATAGCGCATATAATTTTATTTACACTGCACTGAGTTTAGAAATACCCAATGTTTACATCTTCTTTGCTTTTTTTGCAAATTATAGAGCAATAAACACAAGTAGCACTTTGCAATTTTTTTTTTTCAAAATTAGCAATCGTTACATTGGAACACTGATATCTGTCAGGAATCCCTGAACAACCCTTCACATGTATATATATATTTTTTAGTAGACAACTCAAAGTATTGATCTAGGCCCATTTTGGTATATTTCATGCCAATATTTCCCTGCCAACTCATTACCTTTTTCACAAACTTTAGGATTCTCACTGAAATTATTTACAAACAACTTGTCCAATCATGGCACAAATGATTATAAATGCTTCTCTGGTGTCACCTTTGTTCAGAAATAGCAGACATATATGGCTTTGGCATTGCTTTTTGGTAATTAGAAGGCCGCTAAATTCCGCTGTGCACCACACTTGTATTGTGACCAGCAGTGAAGGGATAATGTAGATGGCTTGTAGGGTTAATTTTAGCTTTATTATAGAGATCAGCCTCCAACCTGACACATCCCACCCTCTGATCCCTCCCTGACCCCCCTCAAACATCTCTCTTCCCTCCCCATCCCACAATGGTCACCCCCATCTTAGGTATATATACAGTATATATATATATTTATATATATATATATATATATATATATATATATATATATATATAGTTTAGTTTCTGCAGTGTAGGTTCCCCCCTAACTCCCCAACCTCCATGATCCCCCCAAACAGCTTTCTTAACCTTCCCCACTTCCTATTTACAACCATCTTAGGTACTGGCAGCTGCAAGTACCCAGTTTGCAATAAAATTAGGCTTAATTTTTTTTTGATAAACCATTTTTTTCCATAGTGTAGCTGCCCCCCCTCAATACCCTCCCCCTCCCCCTCCCAGATCCCTTTCCCAACACTTAACCCCCCTCTCCATCATTCACACTCACAAATGATTTGCCTAGCGTAGCAGTCCCACCCACTCCCGCCCCTCTCACAACCCCCTCCCGCCCCTCCCACACACCCTCCTCAACATCCCTTTAGCGATGGGCCACCCACCCGCCTTCCTCCTATCCCTCCCACGCCACCAAAGATCGGCACCATCACTGGCAGATGCAGAGAGGGCCACTGGTTGCTTACCAGAGGGTATTGCATGATGCTTTAATATCGAGTCATTGCTGCAATACCCTAATAGCGGTACAGGGTACGTCCTTGGTCATTAACTACTGGTTTTTGTACCCTGTACGTCCTTGGTCGTTAAGGGGTTAAATAACTGCACAAAGTCATTATAGGGAGTGAGGGGATGTGGGGTATTAGAAAAAAACAGCACTCAAAAGTGCCCTTACATAGCGTTATATGGGGAGAGTGTTTAAACTGTAAATTTAAATGTATATGCTTATATACATATAAATATATATGTATATAGTCATATACATATATATTTTAAATATGCTGCCCTTCGAGACTTACCCTCTTTGCTGCGCTAGGTTCTGTGCCGTTTTCTAGTTTTTGTTAAAACAAATGTAAATGTTATCTTGCTGCAGGCATTCGTAGACACCAGGGTTGCACTATTAGGAATATTAGTGACACAGACACCAGAGTCTACGCTAAAGAACAATTTTCTTTAGCGCAGACGGGGACCGTCTAATTCTCTTATTAGCGTGGCCCTGGACTCTATGAAGAAATTTGGATTAGCATCTCCCCCATCTGCACTAAAGGAGAAGGATCCACCGCACAAATATTCCTACTAGCATGGTCCTGGAGTCTATGAAGAAGAAGAGGAATATAGTGCGGTTCCCCAGCGTGTTATAGGTAAGTATACACCTAATTTAAAGAATAACAAATATAATAATTATATTCTGTATTCTTTAAAGGGACACTGAACCCAATTTTTTTCTTTTGTAATTCAGAAAGAGCATGCAATTTTAATCAACTTTCTAATTTACTCCTATTATCAATTTTTCTTAGTTCTCTTGCTATCATTATTTGAAAAAGAAGGCATCTAAGCTTTTTTTGGTTTCAGTACTCTGGACAGCACTTTTTTATTGGTGGATGAATTTATCCACCAATCAGCAGGGACAACCCAGGTTGTTCACCAAAAATGGGCCGGCATCTAAACTTACATTCTTGCATTTCAAATAAAGATACCAAGAGAATGAAGAACATTTGATAATAGGAGTAAATTAGAAAGTTGCTTAAAATGTCATGCTCAATCTGAATCACGAAAGAAATTTTTTGGGTACAGTGTCCCTTTAAATTAGCTAGCGCTTTCATTCGGATATTCATTTCGGTAAAACAAAACAAATATCCTTATTTTGTTACGAATTTACATTCGTAACAAAATTAATGCCCAAGACCAAAAACATATAATAGTCATTTAAAAAAGATGTCCGTTTGTTTTAGGAGTTCTCTCTCTAATAGTTGAATAGATTTGTCCTCCTATTCAGCTTTTACAAAAGAGACATTCGCCCATCTCTTGTTGTGATAATGAGCACGAGCTTCTCAAGGTCAATATATATGTTCAGTCAACAAAACCAATGTGTTCATTTCTAATTACTCATTCAGTAAGTAAACACAACTCTATGCTAAAAACAGAATTTATATCCACAAATACTGAACCACAATAATTGCCCAGTATTGTGCAGGCAAATACTCAGAATCTGCACTCGGTGTGTATTTGACATTTTTGGATTTTCACACAAAGTAACCAGTAGGTGCGATTACATGCTGGGAACTGCCAAGCAAGTTGACACATTGAGATTGACAGTAGTTTGTACTTTGCTTATACTTATATGACAAACACACATATATATAGCTGCATTAGTTGTGCTTTTGATATATCACAATATGACATAGAACTTCCATAGGCTTCAGTGGGATTTGTATTTTATTTTAAGAAAGGCCCAATCTAGAGTGATTTTTTTGCATTGGCTGACACTAATACCCCTAATTAAACAAGATTGCTTAGGGGCACACATATGAATCCAATGTCTTTAAAATAATCTCACATTATCTTTTACCCTCTTTTTTAGATGGATACCTTTAATGGATACAATCCACAATTTGTTTAGAAACTTCAAACATGATCAGTAAAGATTATTCTTTTGGGGAGGGGGGAATAAACTGACACACATTTTAATAATTGATTATCATCAGGCTCTGATGAAGGGGATGTAAATCTCCCCGAAATGTTAATAAAACTTTGGCTTTTTGATATCCTTGAGAGTGCACTTTATTGTGATATAGGAGAGGACATAACTGCCCCCAGGTAGCTGTCACTTGTTTGGTGGATTGAAGAATCTCTATGAAGTTTCATTCAGCATAGCATTACTGCCACTAATGAAATGTATATGTTGTACATATTTTTAACCTTGCGTTAACTCTTTAGCTGTCAGAGAGGAGTTTCCAATGTTTTGAAATCCACCCTCCAGACAAGGGATTACTGTCTAAGCCTTGGTTCACTTTTAGTTCTCTGGACCCAATAACCTATTTTAGGAAATACCTTGAGCGCTAACAAGCTCGCTAATAACGGTTGCTAAGAAGATTATATCACCAGTGATGTCGTTTAGAGAAAATCTGACTTGTTAGTGAATTGCGAGGACAATAATTAATCAAAAATGTTCTAAGCTCAAGAAAGTCATGAAAATGTCACTGACAGTCTAAGTTTTGCAATGCGGCCACCCTTTTGCCTACAACACAAATAAATGTTACCTACATTCACTGAAAAATACAGAAAGCAACAGTACTTGCTCCTTAATTAGGGTATTAAGGGACAGTGTTCTGAAACATTTCCACCACTTTAAAGGGGCAGTCTACACCAACATTCGAATTGTTTAAACAGATAATATTACAAATTCCCCAATTTTGCATAACCAACACAGTTAAATTAATATACTTTCTACCTTTTTGATTACCTTGTATCTATGCCTCTGCAGTCAGCCTCCTTATCTCAGTTCTTTTGCCAGACTTGCATTTTAGCCAATCAGTGCTGACTCATAAATAACTCCACATGATTGAGCACAATGTTACCTATACAGTATGACACACATGAACTAGTAGTGTCTAAATGTGAAAAACTGACAAAATTCACTGATATAAGAGGTTGTATTCAAGGGCTTATAAGCCTACCTAGGTTTAGCTTTCCTCAAAGATTATCAAAAGAACAAAGCAAATATGATGGTAAAAGTAAATTGGAAAGTTGTATAAAATTGCATGTCCTATATGAATCATGATAGTTTAATTTTTACTTGACTGTCCCTTTAATGTTTTCCCATTCCCAATGATTAATTTTAACTGTTGAGGTGCATTAAAACTATGTATAAATAGATCCTTTATTTTTATTTAGTAATTTGAAATAGCAAATGTCTGGGCTCTTCAATCCATGCAACTCAAACGCTATAATGAATATGATATAAAATATGCATAGAATAATCTGTGCCTGTATAGTTACATCCAGATGGTGCATGCTGCATATAAAATGTAAATACTAATGAGATTACAATACAAGTTTAATCAGTAATAAAGGACAAAAACACACTTAGCAGAACGGGGAACAGGAATACGGATTTTGTTCCTTGAGGAAGTTTTTCTGCTGTAACAAAATGCATCACATTTGTTGTCTCTTTCAAAAGTTTTCACTTCGCTCTGAATATTTACTTTACTTTGGGTCACACTGCTTGAGAAAGTCTGAAATCCTATTATTTCAGGTTGATATTCTGTTATTGATTAACTCAAATCTTAAAAATAAATACATTTATGAAGTTTTATTTTCAAGCATTTTCTACTTAAAGGGGCCTATGTATCAAAGGTCTTGCGGACCTGATCTGCAAGACCTCGCTGAATGCGGAGCGAAATAAGCTCTCCGTATTCAGCATTGCACCAGTAGCTCACAAGAGCCGCCAGGAGGGAGGTGTCAATCACCCCGATCGTACTCGATTGGGTTGAATTGTGGTGATTCCTGTCCGCCTTATGGAGCAGAAGAGCTTGATAAATGGGCCTCAAAGTGTAAAAAAATGCTGTGATGTCTTAGAGCATTTTTATTACAATATTACTTGCATATCCCTGCAAATTAAACACATAGTTAAATCAGCTCCAGAAAAACAATTCACTGCTGGGATTAAGCTGAACCCCTCTGGTGACTCAATAAGAGGCATTTTAGTCAGCAATCACCATCTAGCTCCCAGTAGTGAATTGCAGCTCCTAAGGATACCAGGAGAAACAAGTACATTTGATAATGGAAGTGAATTGAAAGGCTCTGTAATGGGAAAAGGGCATTACTAAACCAATTAAAGGGACGTAAAACTCCAAAATGTTATTTTGTGATTCAGACAGAACATACAATAAAAAATCCAATTTGCTTCTATAATGAAATGTGCTTTGTTCCCATGCTATTCTGTGTTGTAGAGATACCTAGGTAGCATCTGGAGCACTACAAGGCAGGAATTAGTGCTGCCCTCTAGTGCTCTTGCAAACTGCTGCCACAGGGTACTCCAGACACGTGCACGCTCCTGAGCTCTAGTCCCTGCTTTTAAATAAAAGATACAAAGAGAAAAAAGAAAATGCAATAGAAGTAAACTGAACAGTTTACAATTGCAGGAATTATCTGAATCATGAGAGAACAAAAAATGAGTTTCATGTCCCTTTAAACGCTTTGAATAGGAAGTGTTAAAAAAAAAAGCGATTTGTATTTTTACATTTGGAATATTGGTGCATTGGTTATAATAAAAATAACACATTTTAAGATCTGCAGCTAAAAATGAGTGCTTGCTTAGTTTTTGAGTTCCCATTGAAAGATCATTTAAAGGGACACTGTACCCAAAAATTTTCTTTCGTGATTCAGATTGAGCATGAAATTTTAAGCAACTTTCTAATTTACTCCTATTATCAAATTTTCTTCATTCTCTTGGTATCTTTATTTGAAATACAAGAATGTAAGTTTAGATGCCGGCCCCATTTTTGGTGAACAACCTGGGTTGTCCTTGCTGATTGGTGGATAAATTCATCCACCAATAAAAAAGTGCTGTCCAGAGTACTGAAACCAAAAAAAAGCTTAGATGCCTTCTTTTTCAAATAATGATAGCAAGAGAACGAAGAAAATTTGATAATAGGAGTAAATTAGAAAATTGCTTAAAATTGCATGCTCTTTCTGAATTACAAAAGAAAAAATTTGGGTTCAGTGTCCCTTTAACCCCTTAATGACAACTGACGTACCAGGTACGTCATGCATTAACAAGCAGTTAATGACAAGGGACGTACCTGGTACGTCAGTTGTCTAACAGAGTGCTGGAAGTGATCACAATCGCTTCCAGCAGCTCTGAGGGTATTGCAGTGATGCCTCAATATGGAGGCATCCTGCAATACCCCTTTACAAGCCTCCGATGCAGAGAGAGACACTCTGTGGCCCTCTCTGCACCGGTAGTGATGGTGCCGTTGTCCGGGTGGGAGGGAGCGTGCGTGCGCGTGCACGAGGCGCGTGTACGTGCACGTGAGCATACTATGCATGCACAGTGCGTGTGCACGAGGCGCGCGTGCATGTGCACGCACGCGCATTAGCCACACTGACACCAATGAGGGGAAAAAGCCAGGGAAAGGTAAAAAAATGTTTTTCAAATATAAATGGATCTGGGAGGGGGAGGGGGGTGGGGGTATTGTGGAGGGGCTGCTACACTACAGAAAGAGTTAATTGAAAAATAAAATAAAAATACTTTGTTTTTTGGGGCCAAAGTGGGTACTGGCAGACAGCTGCCAGTACCCAAGATGGCGGTAATTAGGTAGGGGAGAGGGTTAGAGAGCTGGAGGGGGGATCAGGGAGGTTGGGGCTAAGGCAGGGGTCCATCCCAGCTAAAAGATTTTATTATTTTTATTAAAAAAAAAAAAAAAAACCCTCTTATTTAGTACTGGCAGACTTTCTGCCAGTACTTAAGATGGCGGTAACAATTGTGGGGTGGGGGAGGGAAGAGAGCTGTTTGGGAGGGATCAGGGGGTGGGATGTGTAAGGTGGGAGGCTGATCTCTAAAATTAACCCTGCAAGCTCCCTAAAAGCTACCTAATTTAACCCCTTCACTGCTGGGCATAATTCACGTGTGGTGAGCAGCAGCATTTAGCGGCCTTCTAATTACCAAAAAGCAACACCAAAGCCATATAAGTCTGCTATTTCTGAACAAAGGGTATCCCAGAGAAGCTTTTACAACAATTTCTGCCATAATAGCACAAGCTGTTTGTAAATTATTTCAGTGAGAAACCTAAAATTGTGAAAAATGTAAAGTTTTTTTTTAATTTGCTCGCATTTGGCGGTGAAATGGTGGCATAAAATATACCAAAATGGGCCTAGATCAATACTTGGGGTTGTCTACTACACTAAAGCTAAAATTAACCCTACAAGCTCCCTACAAGCTCCCTAATTAACCCTTCACTCCTGGGCATAAAACACGTGTGGTGCGCAGCAGCATTTAGCTGCCTTCTAATTACCAAAAAGCAACCCCAAAGCCATATAAGTCTGTTATTTCTGAAAAAAGGGGATCCCAGAGAAGCATTTACAACCATTTGTGCCATAATTACAGAAGCTGTTTGTAAATAATTTCAGTGGGAAACCTAAAGTTTGTGACAAAATTTGAGAAATAGTTAACTTTTTTTTTTTTATCGCATTTGGCGGTGAAATGGTGGCATGAAATATACCAAAATGGGCCTAGATGAATACTTTGGGTTGTTTTCTAAAAAAAAATATATACATGTCAAGGGATATTCAGGTATTCCTGACAGATATCAGGGTTCTAATGTAACTAGCGCTAATTTTGAAAAAAAGTGGTTTGGAAATAGCAAAGTGCTACTTGTATTTATTGCTCCATAAATTGCAAAAAAAGCAAAGAATGTGTAAACATTGGGTATTTCTAAACTCAGGACAAAATTTATAAGCTATTTAGCATGGGTGTTTTTTGGTGATTGTAGATGTGTAACAGATTTTGGGGGTCAAATTTAGAAAAAGTGTTTTTTTTTCCATTTTTTCCTCATATTTTTAGTAAATTATAAGATATGATGAAAATAATGGTATCTTTAGAAAATCCATTTTATGGCGAGAAAAACGGTATATAATATATGTGGGTACAGTAAATGAGTAAGAGGAAAATTACAGCTAAACACAAACACTGCAGAAATGTAAAAATAGCCATTGTCATTAAGGGTAAGAAAATTGAAAAATGGTCCGGTCATTAAGGGGTTAAGGAAGTACAATGTTCTTCACTGTTACACAATAATTACTCCTCACTCTCAATGTCCCTTTGTTTTTATAGACCCAAGGATGTCACAAGTCACTATTGAACCCTGCTCAATATTGTAGCTCTTTGGCTAATAAAAAAAGCAAGAGCACTGTTTAGCCCACCTGGACAATGTATTAAAGGGATATTAATTATTTTTGTTATTTACACTGGAAGGTAAATGTCAGCATCTTATACAGCACGTTGATTCTTTTAGCTTCTAGTATATATTTTTAGTTAGTGAGTATTGTTTCATTTACAGATTTTTAAATGTTTTATTTCTACCTAAAATAAAATTATTTTATGTGGTCAGTATATGCTCTTCAATTTCCTTTTAGTCCACACCACTTATATATTACGAGACTTTTTTTTGTTTTAAATTGTTTCAAATAAAAACTGCATTTTAATGAAAATTTGTGAATTTTTCATGTGCCTATTTAAGACTCAAGTGCCCTCTTTTACCATGTAATGACGGTACATCGCTACTTATCGTCTAACAGTGTAAAAATGTAAAGAACAGATGGTATTTCTTATAATTTATGGGTTCACAGCATGAAGAAAGAACAAATTCAAATGCTTTTTTCTCTAATATGTGAATGATTTCTGCTGCAAATCTTGTAATACTAAATCTATAGAAGATGTTATTCAGACATGATAAAAAAAAAAACGCGTAGAAAGATATTTGGCTGCAGCATACACCTTGCTCCTATATACATGTTCTCATTAGATTTATAGGTGCAAAAAGGCATAGGGGTATATTTATTAATGTGCGAGCGGACATGATACAATGTAGCGTATCATGTCCGCCGCACATTGATAAATCCCGACAGCGTACGCTGTCGGCATTTATCATTGCACCAGCAGTTCTTGTGAACTCTGATGCAATGCCACCCCCTGCATATTTGCAGCCAATCGGCCGCTAGCAGGGGGTGTCAATCAACCCGATCGTATTTGATCGGGTTGATTTCTGTCCGCCGCCTAGGAGCAGGCGAACAGGTTATGGAGCAGCGAAACTTGATAAATCGGCCCCATAGTCTTCAATCACAAGTGCCTACCAGTAGATCATTGCTGCTACAGGGGTACGTAGGGTGTGATTTTCAACAAAGGATAGAAAAATTAAATTGCATAATGTAAGCGATTTGAAAGTGTGCCTTAAAGGGACATCACACCCAAAATTTTTACTTCACAATTCAGAAAGAGCATGCAATTTTAAACAACTTTCCATCCTCATTGATATCCTTAGTTGAAAAGCATATCTAATTAGGCACAGTAGCTGCTGATTGATGGCTGCACATAGATGTGGCCTATTTATTTGTAGTTCACATCAAATATGCAGAAAATCCAATAAACAGCAAGTTTTCGGCATACAGTACAGCAAAGTCTTTTTAACTCTGGTTCATACCAGTGTCTGCATCCAGCCACTTCCTTAACCAACAATAACACACCAACCCATTACTGACTTAACAAGACCTTTATAGCCTCATCACTATCCAGGTGAGCTTAAAGGGACAGTCAACTCCAAAATGTTTATTGTTTAAAAAGATAGATAATCCCTTTATTTACCATTCCCCAGTTTAGCATAATCAAAACAGTTATATTAATATACTTGTTACCTCTGTGATTACCTTGTATCTAAACCTCTGCAGACTGCCCACTTATCTCAGGGCTGTTTATTTATAATCTATTGGCTTGCATTTTAGCCAATTAGTACTTTGTCAGACAGAACTCCACAGGTGTGAGCACAATATTATCTATATGGCACACATGGATTAGCAGTCTCTTGTTGTAAAAAGCTAATAAAAAGCATGTGATAAGAGGCTGTCTGTAGTGGCTTAGAAGCAGGCAGAAATTTAGAGATTAAAAAGTATATTAATATAACAATATTGGTTGTGCAAAGCTGGGGAATGGGTAGTAAAGGCGTTATCTATCTTTTTAAACAATAACAATTTTGGTGTCGACTGTCCCTTTAATTAAACTAAATAACACACAGACAAAGAAACCAGTAAAATCTGGCCTGGATCCTGTACCCTTAATCACCCTGATAGTGGGATGGAGAATTGGCCCATCCAAGTCTAACAAATACTCCACCCCAGGGAACCCATAAAGCTGCCTATATTATCCTAGATACTGTATGAGGGTAGTAACACTGGATACTAAAAACACCCCATCCACAACTCAGCCCAGCATTCAGGGCTTGAAATTAGTGTTGCCACCTTAGCCATGTTTTCCTGGACACTTATGAGTTACACATGCTGCAGGGTGTGTAGGGAGGAGCAGTTATAGTGCAGTGTAATTCATGTTCCCCTCTGCACTCCCTGTAGCATGTATAACTCATAAGTGTCCAGGAAAACATGGCCGAGGTGGCATCCCGAACTTGAATACATTATCTACCTAGTCCTAACTTAAACATTGAGTGGCTTCTAACTTTTCTTCTGAGCTTTTAAAAACTAATTAGTAAACTATATAGATATAGTTTTCAGTTTGTGTATATGTGTATATATATATATATATAGTTTTCAGTTTGTGTATGTGTATATAGATATAGTTTTCAGTTTGTGTATGTGTATATAGATATAGTTTTCAGTTTGTGTATATGTGTATATAGATATAGATTTCAGTTTGTGTATATGTGTATATAGATATAGTTTTCAGTTTGTGTATGTGTATATAGATATAGTTTTCAGTTTGTGTATATGTGTATATAGATATAGTTTTCAGTTTGTGTATATGTGTATATAGATATAGTTTTCAGTTTGTGTATGTGTATATAGATATAGTTTTCAGTTTGTGTATGTGTATATAGATATAGTTTTCAGTTTGTGTATATGTGTATATATATATAGTTTTCAGTTTGTGTATGTGTATATAGATATAGTTTTCAGTTTGTGTATATGTGTATATAGATATAGTTTTCAGTTTGTGTATATGTGTATATAGATATAGTTTTCAGTTTGTGTATATGTATATAGATATAGTTTTCAGTTTGTGTATGTGTATATAGATATAGTTTTCAGTTTATGTATGTGTATATAGATATAGTTTTCAGTTTGTGTATGTGAATATAGATATAGTTTTCAGTTTGTGTATGTGTATATAGATATAGTTTTCAGTTTGTTTATATGTGTATATAGATATAGTTTTCAGTTTGTGTATATGTATATAGATATAGTTTTCAGTTTGTGTATGTGTATATAGATATAGTTTTCAGTTTGTGTATGTGTATATAGATATAGTTTTCAGTTTGTGTATATGTATATAGATATAGTTTTCAGTTTGTGTATATGTGTATATAGATATAGATATAGTTTTTAGTTTGTGTATGTGTATATAGATATAGTTTTCAGTTTGTGTATATGTGTATATAGATATAGTTTTCAGTTTGTGTATATGTATATAGATATAGTTTTCAGTTTGTGTATATGTGTATATAGATATAGTTTTCAGTTTGTGTATATGTGTATATAGATATAGTTTTCAGTTTGTGTATGTGTATATAGATATCTTTTTCAGTTTGTGTATATGTATATAGATATAGTTTTCAGTTTGTGTATATGTGTATATAGATATAGTTTTCAGTTTGTGTATATAGATATAGTTTTCAGTTTGTGTATATGTGTATATAGATATAGTTTTTAGTTTGTGTATATGTATATAGATATAGTTTTCAGTTTGTGTATATGTGTATATAGATATAGTTTTCAGTTTGTGTATATGTGTATATAGATATAGTTTTCAGTTTGTGTATATGTGTATATAGATATAGTTTTCAGTTTGTGTATATGTATATAGATATAGTTTTCAGTTTGTGTATGTGTATATAGATATAGTTTTCAGTTTGTGTATATGTGTATATAGATATAGTTTTCAGTTTGTGTATATGTGTATATAGATATAGTTTTCAGTTTGTGTATATGTGTATATAGATATAGTTTTTAGTTTGTGTATGTGTATATAGATATAGTTTTCAGTTTGTGTATATGTATATAGATATAGTTTTCAGTTTGTGTATATGTATATAGATATAGTTTTTAGTTTGTGTATGTGTATATAGATATAGTTTACAGTTTGTGTATATGTATATAGATATAGTTTTCAGTTTGTGTATGTGTATATAGATATAGTTTTCAGTTTGTATATATGTATATAGATATAGTTTTCAGTTTGTGTATGTGTATATAGATATAGTTTTCAGTTTGTGTATATGTGTATATAGATATAGTTTTCAGTTTGTGTATATGTGTATATAGATATAGTTTTCAGTTTGTGTATATGTGTATATAGATATAGTTTTCAGTTTGTGTATATGTGTATATAGATATAGTTTTCAGTTTGTGTATGTGTATATAGATATAGTTTTCAGTTTGTGTATATGTATATAGATATAGTTTTCAGTTTGTGTATGTGCATATAGATATAGTTTTCAGTTTGTGTATATGTGTATATAGATATAGTTTTCAGTTTGTGTATGTGTATATAGATATAGTTTTCAGTTTGTGTATGTAAATATAGATATAGTTTTCAGTTTGTGTATATGTATATAGATATAGTTTTTAGTTTGTGTATGTGTATATAGATATAGTTTTCAGTTTGTGTATATGTATATAGATATAGTTTTCAGTTTGTGTATGTGTATATAGATATAGTTTTCAGTTTGTGTATATGTATATAGATATAGTTTTCAGTTTGTGTATGTGTATATAGATATAGTTTTCAGTTTGTGTATATGTGTATATAGATATAGTTTTTAGTTTGTGTATATGTATATAGATATAGTTTTCAGTTTGTGTATATGTATATAGATATAGTTTTCAGTTTGTGTATGTGTATATAGATATAGTTTTCAGTTTGTGTATATGTGTATATAGATATAGTTTTTAGTTTGTGTATATGTATATAGATATAGTTTTCAGTTTGTGTATATGTGTATATAGATATAGTTTTCAGTTTGTGTATATGTGTATATAGATATAGTTTTCAGTTTGTGTATATGTGTATATAGATATAGTTTTCAGTTTGTGTATGTGTATATAGATATAGTTTTCAGTTTGTGTATATGTGTATATAGATATAGTTTTCAGTTTGTGTATATGTGTATATAGATATAGTTTTCAGTTTGTGTATATGTGTATATAGATATAGTTTTCAGTTTGTGTATATGTGTATATAGATATAGTTTTTAGTTTGTGTATTTGTATATAGATATAGTTTTCAGTTTGTGTATATGTATATAGATATAGTTTTTAGTTTGTGTATGTGTATATAGATATAGTTTACAGTTTGTGTATATGTATATAGATATAGTTTTCAGTTTGTGTATGTGTATATAGATATAGTTTTCAGTTTGTATATATGTATATAGATATAGTTTTCAGTTTGTGTATGTGTATATAGATATAGTTTTCAGTTTGTGTATATGTGTATATAGATATAGTTTTCAGTTTGTGTATATGTGTATATAGATATAGTTTTCAGTTTTTGTATATGTGTATATAGATATAGTTTTCAGTTTGTGTATATGTGTATATAGATATAGTTTTCAGTTTGTGTATGTGTATATAGATATAGTTTTCAGTTTGTGTATATGTATATAGATATAGTTTTCAGTTTGTGTATGTGCATATAGATATAGTTTTCAGTTTGTGTATATGTGTATATAGATATAGTTTTCAGTTTGTGTATGTGTATATAGATATAGTTTTCAGTTTGTGTATGTAAATATAGATATAGTTTTCAGTTTGTGTATATGTATATAGATATAGTTTTTAGTTTGTGTATGTGTATATAGATATAGTTTTCAGTTTGTGTATATGTATATAGATATAGTTTTCAGTTTGTGTATGTGTATATAGATATAGTTTTCAGTTTGTGTATATGAATATAGATATAGTTTTCAGTTTGTGTATGTGTATATAGATATAGTTTTCAGTTTGTGTATATGTGTATATAGATATAGTTTTCAGTTTGTGTATATGTATATAGATATAGTTTTTAGTTTGTGTATGTGTATATAGATATAGTTTTCAGTTTGTGTATATGTATATAGATATAGTTTTCAGTTTGTGTATGTGTATATAGATATAGTTTTCAGTTTGTGTATATGTATATAGATATAGTTTTCAGTTTGTGTATGTGTATATAGATATAGTTTTCAGTTTGTGTATATGTGTATATAGATATAGTTTTTAGTTTGTGTATATGTATATAGATATAGTTTTCAGTTTGTGTATATGTATATAGATATAGTTTTCAGTTTGTGTATGTGTATATAGATATAGTTTTCAGTTTGTGTATATGTGTATATAGATATAGTTTTTAGTTTGTGTATATGTATATAGATATAGTTTTCAGTTTGTGTATATGTGTATATAGATATAGTTTTCAGTTTGTGTATATGTGTATATAGATATAGTTTTCAGTTTGTGTATATGTATATAGATATAGTTTTTCAGTTTGTGTATATGTATATAGATATAGTTTTCAGTTTGTGTATATGTGTATATAGATATAGTTTTCAGTTTGTGTATATGTGTATATAGATATAGTTTTCAGTTTGTGTATATGTGTATATAGATATAGTTTTTAGTTTGTGTATGTGTATATAGATATAGTTTTCAGTTTGTGTATATGTATATAGATATAGTTTTCAGTTTGTGTATATGTATATAGATATAGTTTTTAGTTTGTGTATGTGTATATAGATATAGTTTACAGTTTGTTTATATGTATATAGATATAGTTTTCAGTTTGTGTATGTGTATATAGATATAGTTTTCAGTTTGTATATATGTATATAGATATAGTTTTCAGTTTGTGTATGTGTATATAGATATAGTTTTCAGTTTGTGTATATGTGTATATAGATATAGTTTTCAGTTTGTGTATATGTGTATATAGATATAGTTTTCAGTTTTTGTATATGTGTATATAGATATAGTTTTCAGTTTGTGTATATGTGTATATAGATATAGTTTTCAGTTTGTGTATGTGTATATAGATATAGTTTTCAGTTTGTGTATATGTATATAGATATAGTTTTCAGTTTGTGTATGTGCATATAGATATAGTTTTCAGTTTGTGTATATGTGTATATAGATATAGTTTTCAGTTTGTGTATGTGTATATAGATATAGTTTTCAGTTTGTGTATGTAAATATAGATATAGTTTTCAGTTTGTGTATATGTATATAGATATAGTTTTTAGTTTGTGTATGTGTATATAGATATAGTTTTCAGTTTGTGTATATGTATATAGATATAGTTTTCAGTTTGTGTATGTGTATATAGATATAGTTTTCAGTTTGTGTATATGTATATAGATATAGTTTTCAGTTTGTGTATGTGTATATAGATATAGTTTTCAGTTTGTGTATATGTGTATATAGATATAGTTTTCAGTTTGTGTATATGTGTATATAGATATAGTTTTCAGTTTGTGTATATGTGTATATAGATATATTTTTCAGTTTGTGTATATGTGTATATAGATATAGTTTTCAGTTTGTGTATATGTGTATATAGATATAGTTTTTAGTTTGTGTATGTGTATATAGATATAGTTTTCAGTTTGTGTATATGTATATAGATATAGTTTTCAGTTTGTGTATGTGTATATAGATATAGCTTTCAGTTTGTGTATATGTGTATATAGATATAGTTTTCAGTTTGTGTATATGTGTATATAGATATAGTTTTAGTTTGTGTATGTGTATATAGATATAGTTTTCAGTTTGTGTATGTGTATATAGATATAGTTTTCAGTTTGTGTATGTGTATATAGATATAGTTTTTAGTTTGTGTATGTGTATATAGATATAGTTTTCAGTTTGTGTATATGTGTATATAGATATAGTTTTTAGTTTGTGTATATGTGTATATAGATATAGTTTTTAGTTTGTGTATGTGTATATAGATATAGTTTTTAGTTTGTGTATATGTGTATATAGATATAGTTTTCAGTTTGTGTATGTGTATATAGATATAGTTTTCAGTTTGTGTATATGTGTATATAGACATAGTTTTTAGTTTGTGTATATGTGTATATAGATATAGTTTTCAGTTTGTGTATATGTGTATATATATATAGTTTTCAGTTTGTGTATATGTGTATATAGATATAGTTTTTAGTTTGTGTATGTGTATATAGATATAGTTTTTAGTTTGTGTATATGTGTATATAGATATAGTTTTCAGTTTGTGTATATGTGTATATAGATATAGTTTTTAGTTTGTGTATGTGAATATAGATATAGTTTTCAGTTTGTGTATATGTATATAGATATAGTTTTCAGTTTGTGTATATGTGTATATAGATATAGTTTTCAGTTTGTGTATATGTGTATATAGATATTGTTTTTAGTTTGTGTATATGTGTATATAGATATAGTTTTTAGTTTGTGTATGTGTATATAGATATAGTTTTCAGTTTGTGTATATGTATATAGATATAGTTTTCAGTTTGTGTATGTGTATATAGATATAGTTTTCAGTTTGTGTATATGTGTATATAGATATAGTTTTAAGTTTGTGTATATGTATATAGATATAGTTTTCAGTTTGTGTATATGTATATAGATATAGTTTTCAGTTTGTGTATGTGTATATAGATATAGTTTTCAGTTTGTGTATATGTGTATATAGATATAGTTTTCAGTTTGTGTATATGTATATAGATATAGTTTTCAGTTTGTGTATATGTATATAGATATAGTTTTCAGTTTGTGTATATATATATATATATATATATATATATATATATATATATATATATATATATATATATATATATATATATATATATATACTGTATAGTTTTCAGTTTGTGTATATGTGTATATAGATATAGTTTTCAGTTTGTGTATATGTATATAGATATAGTTTTCAGTTTGTGTATGTGTATATAGATATAGTTTTCAGTTTGTGTATGTGTATATAGATATAGTTTTCAGTTTGTGTATATATATATATATATATATATATATATATATACTGTATAGTTTTCAGTTTGTGTATATGTATATAAATATAGTTTTCAGTTTGTGTATGTGTATATATATATATATATATATATATATATATATATATAGTTTCAGTTTGTGTATGTGAATATAGATACAGTTTTCAGTTTGTGTATATGTACATATATATATAGTTTTCAGTTTGTGTATGTGTATATAGATATAGTTTTCAGTTTGTGTATATGTATATAGATATAGTTTTCAGTTTGTGTATGTGTATATAGATATAGTTTTCAGTTTATGTATGTGTATATAGATATAGTTTTCAGTTTGTGTATGTGAATATAGATATAGTTTTCAGTTTGTGTATGTGTATATAGATATAGTTTTCAGTTTGTTTATATGTGTATATAGATATAGTTTTTCAGTTTGTGTATATGTATATAGATATAGTTTTCAGTTTGTGTATGTGTATATAGATATAGTTTTCAGTTTGTGTATGTGTATATAGATATAGTTTTCAGTTTGTGTATATGTATATAGATATAGTTTTCAGTTTGTGTATATGTGTATATAGATATAGATATAGTTTTTAGTTTGTGTATGTGTATATAGATATAGTTTTCAGTTTGTGTATATGTGTATATAGATATAGTTTTCAGTTTGTGTATATGTATATAGATATAGTTTTCAGTTTGTGTATATGTGTATATAGATATAGTTTTCAGTTTGTGTATATGTGTATATAGATATAGTTTTCAGTTTGTGTATGTGTATATAGATATAGTTTTCAGTTTGTGTATATGTATATAGATATAGTTTTCAGTTTGTGTATATGTGTATATAGATATAGTTTTCAGTTTGTGTATGTGTATATAGATATAGTTTTCAGTTTGTGTATATGTGTATATAGATATAGTTTTTAGTTTGTGTATATGTATATAGATATAGTTTTCAGTTTGTGTATATGTGTATATAGATATAGTTTTCAGTTTGTGTATATGTGTATATAGATATAGTTTTCAGTTTGTGTATATGTGTATATAGATATAGTTTTCAGTTTGTGTATATGTATATAGATATAGTTTTCAGTTTGTGTATGTGTATATAGATATAGTTTTCAGTTTGTGTATATGTGTATATAGATATAGTTTTCAGTTTGTGTATATGTGTATATAGATATAGTTTTCAGTTTGTGTATATGTGTATATAGATATAGTTTTTAGTTTGTGTATGTGTATATAGATATAGTTTTCAGTTTGTGTATATGTATATAGATATAGTTTTCAGTTTGTGTATATGTATATAGATATAGTTTTTAGTTTGTGTATGTGTATATAGATATAGTTTTAAGTTTGTGTATATGTATATAGATATAGTTTTCAGTTTGTGTATGTGTATATAGATATAGTTTTCAGTTTGTGTATATGTATATAGATATAGTTTTCAGTTTGTGTATGTGTATATAGATATAGTTTTCAGTTTGTGTATATGTGTATATAGATATAGTTTTCAGTTTGTGTATATGTGTATATAGATATAGTTTTCAGTTTGTGTATATGTGTATATAGATATAGTTTTCAGTTTGTGTATATGTGTATATAGATATAGTTTTCAGTTTGTGTATGTGTATATAGATATAGTTTTCAGTTTGTGTATATGTATATAGATATAGTTTTCAGTTTGTGTATGTGAATATAGATATAGTTTTCAGTTTGTGTATATGTGTATATAGATATAGTTTTCAGTTTGTGTATGTGTATATAGATATAGTTTTCAGTTTGTGTATGTAAATATAGATATAGTTTTCAGTTTGTGTATATGTATATAGATATAGTTTTTAGTTTGTGTATGTGTATATAGATATAGTTTTCAGTTTGTGTATATGTATATAGATATAGTTTTCAGTTTGTGTATGTGTATATAGATATAGTTTTCAGTTTGTGTATATGTATATAGATATAGTTTTCAGTTTGTGTATGTGTATATAGATATAGTTTTCAGTTTGTGTATATGTGTATATAGATATAGTTTTTAGTTTGTGTATATGTATATAGATATAGTTTTCAGTTTGTGTATATGTATATAGATATAGTTTTCAGTTTGTGTATGTGTATATAGATATAGTTTTCAGTTTGTGTATATGTGTATATAGATATAGTTTTTAGTTTGTGTATATGTATATAGATATAGTTTTCAGTTTGTGTATATGTGTATATAGATATAGTTTTCAGTTTGTGTATATGTGTATATAGATATAGTTTTCAGTTTGTGTATATGTGTATATAGATATAGTTTTCAGTTTGTGTATGTGTATATAGATATAGTTTTCAGTTTGTGTATATGTGTATATAGATATAGTTTTCAGTTTGTGTATATGTGTATATAGATATAGTTTTCAGTTTGTGTATATGTGTATATAGATATAGTTTTCAGTTTGTGTATATGTGTATATAGATATAGTTTTAGTTTGTGTATTTGTATATAGATATAGTTTTCAGTTTGTGTATATGTATATAGATATAGTTTTTAGTTTGTGTATGTGTATATAGATATAGTTTACAGTTTGTGTATATGTATATAGATATAGTTTTCAGTTTGTGTATGTGTATATAGATATAGTTTTCAGTTTGTATATATGTATATAGATATAGTTTTCAGTTTGTGTATGTGTATATAGATATAGTTTTCAGTTTGTGTATATGTGTATATAGATATAGTTTTCAGTTTGTGTATATGTGTATATAGATATAGTTTTCAGTTTTTGTATATGTGTATATAGATATAGTTTTCAGTTTGTGTATATGTGTATATAGATATAGTTTTCAGTTTGTGTATGTGTATATAGATATAGTTTTCAGTTTGTGTATATGTATATAGATATAGTTTTCAGTTTGTGTATGTGCATATAGATATAGTTTTCAGTTTGTGTATATGTGTATATAGATATAGTTTTCAGTTTGTGTATGTGTATATAGATATAGTTTTCAGTTTGTGTATGTGTATATAGATATAGTTTTCAGTTTGTGTATATGTATATAGATATAGTTTTTAGTTTGTGTATGTGTATATAGATATAGTTTTCAGTTTGTGTATATGTATATAGATATAGTTTTCAGTTTGTGTATGTGTATATAGATATAGTTTTCAGTTTGTGTATATGAATATAGATATAGTTTTCAGTTTGTGTATGTGTATATAGATATAGTTTTCAGTTTGTGTATATGTGTATATAGATATAGTTTTCAGTTTGTGTATATGTATATAGATATAGTTTTTAGTTTGTGTATGTGTATATAGATATAGTTTTCAGTTTGTGTATATGTATATAGATATAGTTTTCAGTTTGTGTATGTGTATATAGATATAGTTTTCAGTTTGTGTATATGTATATAGATATAGTTTTCAGTTTGTGTATGTGTATATAGATATAGTTTTCAGTTTGTGTATATGTGTATATAGATATAGTTTTTAGTTTGTGTATATGTATATAGATATAGTTTTCAGTTTGTGTATATGTATATAGATATAGTTTTCAGTTTGTGTATGTGTATATAGATATAGTTTTCAGTTTGTGTATATGTGTATATAGATATAGTTTTTAGTTTGTGTATATGTATATAGATATAGTTTTCAGTTTGTGTATATGTGTATATAGATATAGTTTTCAGTTTGTGTATATGTGTATATAGATATAGTTTTCAGTTTGTGTATATGTATATAGATATAGTTTTCAGTTTGTGTATGTGTATATAGATATAGTTTTCAGTTTGTGTATATGTGTATATAGATATAGTTTTCAGTTTGTGTATATGTGTATATAGATATAGTTTTCAGTTTGTGTATATGTGTATATAGATATAGTTTTTAGTTTGTGTATGTGTATATAGATATAGTTTTCAGTTTGTGTATATGTATATAGATATAGTTTTCAGTTTGTGTATATGTATATAGATATAGTTTTTAGTTTGTGTATGTGTATATAGATATAGTTTACAGTTTGTTTATATGTATATAGATATAGTTTTCAGTTTGTGTATGTGTATATAGATATAGTTTTCAGTTTGTATATATGTATA